>NC_091472.1:218000071-218200071 GCF_036971445.1 Narcine bancroftii
CTTAAGAGTTGCCATTGCTGCATCCATTCATACCCACTTCTAGATTGGAACTTGTAGATGATGAAAGACTTTGGTGTGTTAGGAGATGAATTATTCACTGCAGAATACCCAACCTCCATTCTACTCTTCTGTGGATGGTCCATTTCGATTTCTGGTCAATAATGACACCCAGGATGTTGATAGTAGGGAACTCAGCAATAGTGTAGAATTGAATGTCATGAATCAGCGATTAGACTTTCTCTTGGTGTCTTGGGCTACTAAATTTCAATTTTTAAGAGCCATAAAATGTGATTTGTATTGCTTTCAAGATGCCACCAAAGACTACAGATAGTGAACTGGCAAAAGATTTTTTAAACAAAATGCTGCATTCAGAGACTTGGGTGATCATGACCAAAAAATCCAGGGAATTCCTGCTGAAGAAGTTAAATTGCCATATTTGTGACCACATTAGAATCAATTTAATGTCATGAACATGCTACAAAATTTGTTGTTTTGCAGCAGCAGAAATTTACTAGAATAGCAGAAATTAAAATCTAACTGCAAAATCTGTTATTTCAATTTTTAAAATATTTTAAAATCAACACATGACAGTTATAACAATAAATCATAAATCCCAATATTTCAGAGTTTACAAATGTTAATAAATAACAAAAAAACTTAAAAAAACAAAACAACTAATCCCTCCCCACCCCAACAGACCCCATACTCGCCCTACTAAACTAAAACCTAAATCTAAAATACATGAAGTAGCTATCTATTGATTTGGATTGACGTTCAAGGATCTCAAAGGAAACCTTTTTCAAACAAAGCCTTTACTCATTTTCAGGGAAAACTTCACCAGTTTGAAGGATTCAAAGAAACTATTCATAATTTTAATCCCATTATTCAAACATACAGGATCCAAATGTAAAAATACAGAATATTTACCTCTCAAATTATGTAATTTTTTCCAAAGGAATACAACTTTGAATCTCTGTATGCCATCTTCCTAATGTTTATGAAATGTCTGATTTCTAGGTAACAGCAATAGATTTCCTTGCTATAACCAAAACTAATTTAACAAATTTCAATTGAGAATCTAAAAAAGATAGTTTAGGAGTTATATTCTCAAAAATTCAGGATTTAAGGGTAAAACAACACTAGTAATTTGTTGTAAAAACTCCTTAATGGAAATCCAAAAAGGTTTGTCTTTTGAACAAGACCATGTAGAATGAACAAAAATTCCAACATCCTTTCCAAATCTAAAAAATTGATCCAATATATATGATTTCCATCTTTTCAATTTCTGAGGCGCAATATACAATTGATGTAAAAAGTAATATTTAAGTCATCTTTTTCTTGCATTAATTGTATTAGCTATAATTTGTTTACATAAATCTCACCAAATCTGTTGATCTACTGATATATTAAAATCTTGTTCCCATCGTTCCTTTGACTTAATCAAACCTAATTTAGGTGCTTTTTCTTGTAACATCATATATGCTATTGGGATAATTTTTTTAGCCATTCCATCAACAATTAACTGTTCTAAATCCAAATATTAAGCAAATGTTTCAATAGTGGAGAATCTCTATCAATTGTCATCAATCTCAGTTTCCATTTATAAATAAATTCTTCAGGTATAGTGTTACAAGCCCAGAGAATCCATAAACCCAGCAGCAATAGATATTCACCAAGATAAATGGTTTCTTAAACAAAAATTGCTTTTAATTATCTTCTTAAACTTGTCACAATTGACGTAACTAACCTAACTTTTTTCTAATTCGAAGCACGTATGTAAGTTCCGAGAAGTTCTTTGATTCACTGTCCAATCTCATTTCTCTTTCCTCCAAGTTCACTGGTTGCAGGCAATTCTTATACTGTGCAAAGAATTTAACAGTTATAAAGTTCACCAGGCTTTGGTGCTTGAAAGGTAAATGGTTACAGATCAGGAAGGTTCTTGTCGGTTTTCATTGTTCCAAGACCACCACAACTGATTTACTTCCATTAGCTGCTTCAGTGTCTTGCTGACAAAACTTGCTGCCTTGGGGTTCTCCAGATGATAAACTTCTTTCTTTCAGGTCACCACAGAGTACCTTTTTGTTTCTCTTATTCCAAGTGAAGCATTAGACAGCCAGTCCTCTCTTGCATGAACCACAAGGGCTTTGACCAAGCTGAATTAAGGTCTCACCATCTGTCTTCCAAGCTTGCCAGCTTGTCCTGTTCCATTCCCAGCTGCTGTTGCTGACTGTAACACTATAGAAGTGATCTCTCTTTCTCTCTGAGAGAAAGCCTGTTTTACTCTCTCTCTGCTTGCAAAACCACATGACCCTCTTAGAATAGCTCCAGACAATCTGCCGCTCTGACAAGCTTTTTCATCTGTTTGTAAACAACAATCCATTAATGAAATCTCTTGGGCACTCTCCAAAGCTTTTGCAAAGGCTCAGAGGCGGATATGTCTAGCATTAGCAGAGCTCCAGTATTTTAAATAAAATCTGGTTTAAAGTGTTTGTATGTGACCTACACTAACAAACCCTGCCCCAATTATCTTGCAAAAACCTATCTATATTCCATCACAATTGTTTCTCCAATCTTATTTAATTCCATTTCCACCCAGGATGATTGAATTTTCCCAAATAAAGAAACAAGAAATCTTAATTATGCGGCTTTATAATAATTCTTAAAATTAGGACGTTGTAATCCTCCTTATTTGTATTTCCATGTTAATTTTTCTATTGATTTTCTTGCCATTTTCCCTTTCCAAATAAATTTCCTAATTTCTTTATTTAGATCCTACGACAGCTGTCAGGTGTCCCTCGCTGTTTCCATTTTCATCCAGAATCTCTACTTAGCCTGGGAGATGGCTTTCCGCAGGTTGTACCTGCTCCTACTGTACTAATCTGGACCTCTGGGTTAAATGCCAGATCACAGGCATTTTTAAGTCCAATCTTATTATTTAAGAACAGATTCCTGTATGTTTTAATACATTCACTGGAAGTTGTTGTTAGTTAATAGGATTTCCTTTTTGGTATTTAATCTCTTTAATATATTTAATGGTTATGTTAGTACTTTCATAACATTATGATATTTATTTATTGTCAGGTGGGTTACACTGGGTACAAAAGAAATGTCATCCATAAGAAATTTATGCCCGTATCGCTGGTGAATAATCAGGACTTATTTTGCGTCTAGTTTTTGAGACAAAAAGAGCTCTGGTATTAAATACCAGAGCTACACACTATTTAGAAAATCTTTCACTTCTGCAATTTCTCACAGAAACTCAATATCATTCAAATTCGATCTCAGCCACACACCTTCTACCCAGTGAATTGCAAATTCTTAAATACTACATATCATTGGTGTTCAAATTGATTGGTTGGCGACTATGGAGGTGGAAAACAGCAAATTACAAAGGAATGAAAGATATTAATGGATAAGCTAAACTATGTCAAGTATTCAATGTGAATGCACATGAGGTCATCCATTTCTTAATATGGTAATTTCAGAATCATGGAGGAATGAAAGGATTTAGCAACTAGGTGTGAAAATGATTTACAGTTTGTGCTCAAATTCAAAGGGTAATCTACAACACAAATGGAGTATTGGATATTATATTTGGGAGTGGTGGATGGGAGGTATTAGCCTTCAGAAGTTGAAGAGATAGCTTAATTACACTGAATATTTAAACAGAACCTAACATGATACACTGCATTCAGTTTTAAAGAGGTTAGTCTGAGGGCATATATTGGCCTTGAAAGGGTTGCAGTACAAAATTCACAAGAGCATACAGTAGTAAATTGAAGATAAATTGCAATAATAAACTGTAAAAACCTGGATTCTATCCCCTTGTGGTTGTGGATTAATCTAATTAAAGAACTTCAAAGGAAAAATTGGCAGATGTTGGAAATCTGAACCAAAATAAAATGATAGTCACCAGGTTGAGCAGGCATCAGCAGAGACATAAAATCATAGATGAAAACCTGACCTGCTGAATATTTCCAACATTTTGTTCTAATTTGTTTCAATCAGCAGCATTTTTTTTGCTGACAAAATCCAGAATAGAATTTGGAATGATCTCATGTTTCAACACTTGGGTTGATGGTCTTTTTGGCTTTTAAGGCATATTGTTCCATAAGAAATTCAGTTTAGCATAACACCTTTACAGCACCAGCAATCAGGATAGGGATTCGAATCCTGCACTGACTGCAAGGTGTCTTTACATTCTCCCCGGGTCTGCATGGGGTTTCCCTGGGGGCTCTGGTTTCATCCCACCCTTCAAAACGTACTGGTCAATTGGGTGGCATGGGTTCATGGGCTGAAAGGCCTGTGACAGTGCTGTACGTATACATTTTTTTAAAATTTAAGATCTACCATAATGTAATAACACAGTGGAAATTGCTTGTGGGACTGAAAAACTGGTTCCTGGCAGCAATTCATCTTCAATTGCTAAAAGATTCAGCCAGAGGGATTCTGTGTTTATTTATAACAGCTTCTAACTACTGTTACTGATGAAAATACCCTCCAAGCACTCGAGTCAACTACAATCTCTGTGGTGCACGAGATTGTGCCTGGTACTCACAAATGTCTGCTCAATTCTGGTTATAAGATACTGACCAAAATCTTGACCTCCAGGCTAATCATCCTTAAGCAGGTCAGGATCTTAATAAGCTGTTGCTTTTCAAAGGACCTCATGCAGCTTTTCCATTTAAACCTATTGGTTCTCTTGTCATGTGGAAAATATTCAACAAACATAAAAGTAAAGGATGACATTGATTATAACCAAATGAAATTGAAAGGAAATCTGTTTTTCTGTCTTGTTAAATTCACCTTTGGATGCTTGCTCAGCAAGTGTTTTCTTGAATCTGGATCAGAAAGTTGCCTTTGCTCTCTGGCCTCAGCAAGTACTCTCTGGCTGGGACCATCTTTTTTACATTCTCTGTGGCCCTTGTAACCTGTTTGAAATAAACAGAAAACCATATTTTGCAAAGCTTCTCTTTGATTAAAACAGTAACCCCTTCCCCCTATGGAGATCGGTAGGTGCCAGATAGTGAATTTTCCAGTTGCTTGAGATTGCATGTTGCGTGGATTGGCAAACTAACCACTAGGGGGTGCCAATTTTAAGCTTTTGCATTTTTTTACCTATTTATTTTGAGTTTTTTGCCACTTGTTTGAATTCTGAATAATGGGGACTTTACTGTATATTTGAAGAACAATTGAAGGACAGATTTTGAGTAGAACAGTCACATGCAACTTTCAAATCATCATTTGGATTTTTATTTAATTTCATTTCCAGTCAAATCGGAATTGGAAGAGGGGCAAGGACTGGTTACTGGTGAGTACGTTTATTGGAAAGCTTGAAAAGGATGTGCAGTGAGTCTTGGACCTTCTCATTTCATTTCCAGTTGAGTCGGGGGTGAGTGACTGGTGATTAGTCTGTAGAAGTTTGTTGGAATGCTTAAAAAGGGCACAGAGGGAAAATAACTAAGCTGAGTGTTGATTTGTGGGAGTGAGTAGTTGGGCAATTGAGTTAATTGACAAGGGCCAATAAAAGGAGTGGTGCAGGGAGTGAGAAGGTGATAAGAAAGAGCTTGTTTGCTACCTACAAGAGAGGTAGGGCGGTTTAAATCATTTAGTTAAATTTAGATAATGGAGACAGCTAGGGCAGTGGATTGCTCTGGTGGTAGGATGTGGGAAATTTAGGAAAGTATACTTGTCCCAGTCACCTATACTTGCAAAAGGAGCATCCAGCTGCAGCTCCTTACAAACTGCGTTAGGGAACTGGAGCTAGAGCTGGATGAACTATGGATCTTGAGGGAGTTGTAGACAGGAGTTGTAGACAGGAGTTTTAGGGAAGCAATAACCCTTACAATTCAGGAGGCAGCTGGGTGACTGTCAGGAGAGGGGAGGGAAAGATGCAGAATACCCCTGTGGCTGTTCCCATCAGCAATATGTATACTGTTTTGGATGCTGTTGGTGGGAATGACCTACATGGGACAAGGTGAGATGGTCATATCTCTGGCACACAAGCTGGCTCCCTGGCTCAGAAGGGAAAGGGGCAGGAGAATGATGGTGATTGTGGACTTGTTGGTTACATAAGTGGATAGGGGGTTCTGTGAAGAGATTGAGGCTCCCAAATGGTATGTTGCCTCCAGGTGCCAGAGTCTGGGATGTCTCTGATCAAGTTTGTAGCATTCAGGAGGGGGAGGGGGAGCAGGCAAGTGTTGTGCTCCAAGTGGGGACCAAAGACCTAGATAGGAGTAGGGATAAGATCTTGAAGAGACAATACAGGGAGTAAGGAAAGTTTAAAAAGCAGGACCCCAAGTATGGTAATCTCCGGATTGCTGCCTGTGCCATGTGCCAGAGAGGGTAGAAACAGGAAGTTATGGCAGATGAATGTATGGCTGAAGAGTTTAGACAGGAGTTCAGTTTTCTGGATTATTGGGATCTCTTCTAGGCAAGGTTTGACCTCTAAAAAAAGGACAGGCTGCCCCATTATCCTGGCAGGCAGGTTTGCTTGAGGTGTTGGATAAGGTTTAAACTAGTTTGGCAGGGGGATGGGAATCAGAATATGCGAGATTAGGGTAGAAGGGAAGCTTGTTGTTAGGGTTGAAAAAGAACAAATTCAAAAATGCAAAGACAAAAGAGGACAGGCAGGTGAAGACCGGATAATTTGATGTACAATAGAAATACAGCAAGTTTGGTAACAGATTCTGGTCAAAGTGTACTGTACTTAAATGCACAGAGTATTAGGAATAAAGTGGATGACCTTGTACAGATTGAAAGATATAACATTGTGGACATCACCAAGACATGGCTTAATATGGATATGATTGGGAGCTGAATGATGGGGGGTGGGGGGGGGGAGGGGGAGGGGAGGGAATTAAAGGTAATGGAACCCTGAGGAAGTAGTGATCGTAACATGATAAGAGTTCAGTTTCTAATTTGAAAAGGGAAAGCTGGTATCAGCTGTGTTAATATTTCAGTGGAACAAAGGAAATTACAGTGGTTTGAGAGAGGAAGTGGCCCAAATTGATGGACAAGAAATAGAGAGCACAGGATAGATATATTCCAAGAAAAAAATGAAAATTGTTTGGAAAAATGGCACATATGTGGCTAACAAGAGGAAGTTAAGGCTAAAATAAAAGCAAAAGGGAGGGCATTCAAGGAAGCAAAAATTAGTGGAAAAACAGGACTGGGAAACTTAAAAACTTACAGCAAGAGACAAAGAAAGTTATTAGGAAAGAAAAGATGAATTACAAAAGGAAGTTGGCAAATAACATACAAAAAGGATACTAAGTTTTTTAAATGTATAGAGACACGCATAGATATAGGACCAATTGAAAATTACGCTGGAGAAATTATAATGGGTGACAAAGAGATGGCAGAGGAACTAAATGAATATTTTGTGTCATTCTTCATTGAGGAAGACAATACCAATATACCTGATAGTCAGAGGTCTCAGAATAGAATTGAGTACAGTCAGGATTACCAGAGAGATAGTACTGAATGGACTAAAGATGGATAAGTCTCCCGGACCAGATGAGATCCACCCACGGGTTCGGAAAGAGATGGCTTTGGAGATGGTGAAGGCATTGGAATTGATTTTCCAGAAATCAATAGACTCTGGCATAGTTCCAGAGGATTGGAAGGTCGCAAATGTAGTTTCGCTGTTTAAGAAAGGAGGGAGGCGAAGAAAAGGAAATTATAGGCCTATTAGTTTGTCTTTAGTTGTTGGAAAGTTATTGGAGTCCATCCTCAAGGTCGAGGTTATGAAATAGCTCAAGTTGCCTGACATGATAGGTCCAAGCCAGCATGCTTTCATGAAGGGAAGGTCCCACCTGACCAACATAAAGGAATTTTTTGAGGAAATATCAAGTAGGATGGACAAGAGAGAGCCTGTGAATGTTGTGTATTTGGATTTTCAAAAGGCCTTCGATAAGAAGCCGCATAAGATGCTGGTTAAGGTGAAAGTGTATGGAATTACAGGAAAGATATTAGATTGGGTGGAACATTGGCTGATAGGCAGAAAGCAAAGGGTGGGAATAAAGGGATCCTGTTCTGGTTGGCTGCCGGTTGCTAGTGGTGTTCCACAGGGATTGGTGTTGGGGCTGCTTCTTTTTACAATGTATATTGATTTTTAATTTTTTTTTCTTTTTTCTTTTCCATCTGCATCAAACAAACATATTTCTTCATCTTGAACAATACATTACAATAGATGCAAAATGATACATTATTCTGTTTTTATCCCCCTCCCCCCCCCAAAGGAAGAAAGTGCAAAAGAAAAAAATGGAGTGGATTTTTAAAGAAATTACATAAACCAATGTATTTATAACATCTACAAATGCGTAATTCTTGTGTTTTAAATCAATTCTAAATATTAAATTTCAATATAACTAATATTACTCCTAATTAATCATATCTATTAAGAATCTCCCATCTCTTGCATCATTTAATTTAAATTCTGTGTTAAATCAATTCTCTCAAGTAAAATAAAACATCAATGTAATCGATATAACTCCATTCAACAACACATATTTAATAATAATAGAACGACCTCTATGGAACCACCACCCCTCTATCATACGAGATGTGGCTCATCACCACAAACAAGCCCTTAAGCAGCGGCTGACGGACTCTGGCACCTTTCACCTCCCAAATATTACAGCAGAACAAAGTCTCTAATTTACTAGTCCATTGCCCCATTCCAAATAGTTCTTTCTCATTTATTCAGCCTATTAAAAGGCAAAGTTTCCACCAAATCTGATTTGATTACAGCTGTAGTCTGAGTTCTATTTGATTTTCAATTTCAATTGGACCTCTTATATTTTAAATCAATTCTCAATGTTAAATTCCAATATGTCTAACAATAATTCTAATTAATCATATATCCATTAAAAATCTCACATCTCTCCAACATCCAATTTAAATTCAGTACTGAATCAATTCTCTCAACTAAAATAAGACATCAATACAACTCCATTCATAGATATATAATAGTGTAATTTCCTCCCCTACCCCTCCCCCCACCATGGACACTTGGGGTAAAAAGCACCAACCCCCCCCCCCCCCACCTCTATTGTACAGGTTGTGGCTCATTGCCACAAATGAGCCTATGAACAGCAGCTGATGGACTCCGGCACCCTTCACTTCCCAGGTATTACATCAAAACAGAGTCTCTACTTTACCAGTCTATTGTCTCATTGCAAATAATTCATTCACATTGACTCGGCTTATTAGAAGGTAAAGTTTCCACAAAATCTGATGCCTGTTTGTAATCCATAAAAAATTTAGTTTTTCCATCCGGTAATACAATCTTTATCGTCGCAGGATAACGTAATGTAAACTTGTATTCCTTTTCCCAAAGACTTCTCTTGACTTCATTAAACTGTCTCTTCTTAGCTAACTGCTGTGCAGTAATATCCGGATAAAAGAAAACCTTCGAACCATGATATTCAAGTGGACTTTATTCTTACTTTTTGTGCTGCTAAGGCTAGAATCTTGTCCTTGTCTCGATATTTTGAACACTTAATTACTATAGAGCGAGGTTTCATATTTGATTGCACTCTGTGCTTTTTCAATTTCATTTGGACCTTCAAATTGATTTTCCCCCAGAACCTTAGATCTCCATCCTTGGAGAAACTGAATCATGTCGTGTTTTTCTTCTCCTTCCTCCAAGCCAACAATCTTAATGTTGTTTCTCCTATTAAAATTTTCCATCTTTATCAATTTTTTTCAGAATTTATCTTCCTCTCAACAATTTCTTCCTTGACTTCAGACTCCAAATTTTTCAGCTTCTCCTTTATAAGTTTACCCTTTTCATAAACCTTCATAATATCCTTATTTTCCACATTTTGTTTTTCTTGTACTTCCATCATATTTGTTAACTGCTCATATTTTTATTCATATCTTTAACCTCAGATTTTAAATCTATTTCTTTCCACATCATTTAGATATAATCCCACATTTCCCATACCATCTGTTGCAATTCACTATCAGAGTTCTTTTTATCCTTTTGATTTCCATTTTGATGGAGAACATGAAGAAAAATTATTAAACAATAATCCAATGTAAATTTAAGAATTTTAGCTAAAGATTTAGAGCAGAGATGAGCAGTAGTTCTTTCACTTGGAATTGGTGGAATCAGAAATGTTTTCCCTGAAGAGATTATGGAACCAGACTCGATAAAATAATCCTAAAAAGGGCTTGATTAAAAAGGGCTTGATCATGTATGTAAACTTGAAGAATATACTAAGTTATCAAAAAGCATTTATGTGGAACTGAGCCCAACTGCTCTGCCAAGGAAACACTGACACTTGTGTTATGATTCTACAGAGCGGCACGGTTGGCGTAGCGGTTAGTACCATGCTGTTACAGCACCAGCAATTGGGACCAGGTTTCAAATCCTGCATTGTCTGTACATTCTCCCCATGTCTGCATGGGTTTTCCCTAGGGGCTCCTGTTTCCTCCGACTGTTTGAAATGTTCCTGGGGTGTAGTTTGGTCTAATTGGGGCATTAAAGACCAATGAGAATAAAGAATGAAGTGAATCTAATGAAGTGAAATTCAATATCATTTACTTAAAAATAAATTATCTTAAAGTAGTGTATATTCTCACTGTATAGCATTCATGCTATGCAAATGTGGAGAAGAATGACACGCATACCAAAGCTTTGGAAACAAAACTGGTTTATTACTCTTGCCATTGCACTTATAGAGGCCCCAGGCACTGTCATTACGGCCTCACATCATCAGAGTGCCAGCCTGGGATTGGCCGGCATTCCCACCAGAGTACTCCACCATCTCAATGTGCGGGAGGTTACCTGGAACGACGGCTGGTGTTGTCCCCAGGTCTGCACGGTTGCCACGTTTTTCGGCCATTTTGTGGGGTGATCTACTACACGACACCTCCAGAACCAGCGATCAGGCCACGGTCCATTGCTTTGGGCAGACAGCCCCTGCATCATGGGGGAGGAGTGGAGGTCAACTTATCACAGTCCAGATATGCAAGTTTCAGGCAATCAACAGTAAAAGTGTCCCCCTTACCACTGATGTCGAGGACAAAGGTGAACCCGTTGTCTCTGATGACCATGTAGGGCCCCTCGCAGGATCGTTGTTGGGGTGGATAGCAAACACCTCTTCTCACAAATATGTGCTGTCAAGTCTAAGACCCTGGGGATGTTTTGGGCTCGCCTTGTGGTGGAGGCTGCTGTGGGATAAGGGACTCAAGGTTTTGCCACAAGTTCTTGAGGGCTGCCGCAGGGTTAGTCAGGGGCCAGGAACTCCCCTGGGATTGAAGTCCTCCTTTGGTATGGTATGAATCCCCAGCAGAACCCAACACTTCCTTGAGATGCCTGTGAAATCGCTCCACCAACCCATTGGCCTGAGAGTGATATGCTGTGGGGAGGAGGAAGTTAGTCAGCACTGCCCAGATCCCAGAGATAAATTATGCACCCTTATCCAATGTTAGGTGCTCTGGGACCATGAATCTGGACACCCACGTAACGATGAGTGCCCTGGTGCAGGTTTCTGTGGTGGTATCATCCAGAGGGACCATCTCTGGCCACCTTGTGGAGTGGTCAACCATGGTCAAGAGGTACCTTTCCCTATGGGAAACTGGTAATGGCCCAACTGTCAATATGTATGTGGTGAATCTGTGCCATGCTGGTTCAAAGGTCTGTGTGCGCTCTCTCATGTGAACCTGCACTTTGGAGGAGTGGCAGTTCATCCAGATTTTGGCTCACTGGTTGACCTGCTAGCCACCGTCTTGACTGTGGCTCGGATTGTGGGATGCGCTAGGTTGTGGATGGCATCAAACCTGGCACCTCCTTGCAGCCAGAACGATGGGGCGAGGGCTGCTGGTGGTCATCGCACAGCTGTGTTAGGTTACCTGGGCTGATGGGGATGTCTTCCACCCTGACACTGGAGACAGCTGTCCTATATGCAGGGATCTCAAGGTCTTGCTTCAGTGCTTTGGTGAGAACCACATAATCGATCCCGGGATAGAGCACATAACGACTTGATTAAGGGGCATGACAGAGCATTGGCTACCAGGTTGGTTTTCCCTGTGATATAATGTATGTCCAGGGTACATTCAGACACGTAGGACATGTCTGTTTTCGAGCTGATGACAGGTCCAATTCTTTATGGAAGGTGAAGGTCAGTGGCTTGTTATCAATAAAGACCTTGAATTGGAGACCTTCCAAAAAGCAAGAGAAATGTCTTACCACCAGGTACAGCACCAATACCTCTTGATCGAAAGTGCTGAATATGAGCTCGGGGTGGGGGTTGGGCAGGAGGAGATGCCTGCTGAACAAGGCCAGAGACAGCCACTGGACTTCAATGAGCTGTTCCAGACTGCCCCCTAACACTATGCTGAAGGCGTCAACTGTCAGGGCAGTAGGTGTCTCTGGTCTGGGGTGAACCAGACAGGTGACATTGAGTAACTCATCTTTTGTGTTCTGGAACACCCTTGAAGATTCATCATCCCAGGTAATGTCTTTTAACTTGCCCATCATCAGAATGAAGAGGGGGCACAGGATGCGTGCCGCTGCCAGTATGAACCTGTGGTAAAAGTTTATCATGCTGGCAAATTCCTGTAGCCTTTTAGAGTACATTACTGCCTCTCAGGGAGGGGTGTAGCCCCATGTCTGTTTATCCTGTGCCCCAGGAAATCGAAAGTGTCCAGGCCAAATTGGCACTTTGCAGGGCTGATCATCAGCCCAAACTCACTCAACTGGGTTCACAGATGCGGCTTTGTGCTGCAGCTCGTGATGAGGATATTGTCCAAATAAATGAATGCAAATGGGAATCCTGGCCCACTGCATCCATCAGCCGCTGGAAAGTTTGTGCCGCATTCTTCAGATCAAAGGGCATGCAGAGAAATTGAAACAAGCCAAAGGGGGTTATAATTATGGTCTTGTGGATATCTGGGGAGTGGGGGTGAACTGGGATTTGGTGGTATCACCAGATGAGGTCCACCTTGGAAAATGTCCATGCCCTGTGCAGGTTGGCGGTGAATTCTTGGATGTGGGGCATGGGATATCTGTTGGGCGTGGTGGCCTTGTTGAGGTGGCGGTAGTTGCCATATGGCCTCAAACCTAACCCCCTCTTTCCCCCCCATGACTGTTTTGGTCACAATGTGGAGGAGGGAGGCCCAGAGACTGTCAGAGGGCAGCACAATCCCCTGCTCCTCCATTTTCTTAAACTCCTCCTTTGCTAGGGTGAGTTTTTCAGCAGGGGGTCAGTGTGCCCTGGCATGGAGCGGGGGACCTCCATCAAAATGTGGTGCCTTACCTGTGCTTTGGCTTGGCCACAGAACTATGGCGCCACTATTGAGAGGAACTCCACCAAGATGCAGGTGAATTTGTTGTCTGGAAAAGTTTATAGAGTCAAGGTTGGTGGGTGGGGGGGGGGCAAGATAGCTTGGCTTCCCCTAGAGACAGTCTGAAAAGTTCTGGCATGCACCGTGCCATCCCTTGAGATTGATAAGCAAGCAGTAGGCACAAAGGAAGTGCCACTGCTGCGAGGGTGAAGGTCCACCTAAAATGGCTGTTGCTGAACCGAAGGGAAATGGTGCAGGTACAAAAAGTCTGAGTGGAGGAGCTGCTGGCTGCCCTCAGTGCTGGGCCCTGCTTGCCGATGTGGATGTCAAGGCCTGCGGGGTGTAGGATATGGTTCTTCGTGCCAGTATCGACCAGGAAATGCCTGTCACAGATGTAGAGAAGGCTATCACATGGGCCAACTGCCACAGCCATCAACGATGGTTGGCTAGGACTTTTCCTGGAAACCACAGGGTGGGTGGCAGCAACTGGCCTCCTCACTCCAGCAGTTGATGATAGTAGCAGAGCTGTATCAGGGTATTAATTTACTCTCCGCTGGTCTTGGTCTCACAGGTAGCTGTTTGTGGGGCTTGCTGATGTGGTCTATAATGGTGCTGGTGTCCTTCTTTGCTCTCCAGAGCATCAGGCAACTACTCCAGAAAGATCTTCTCAAAAGGCAAGCAAGGTTTGTGGCCCTCTGTCAAAGTGACCATCTCGCTCATTAGGGCGGACAAGGCCCTGTCCCCAAATCTGTCCATATGCAGCAATTAGGTGGTACACTCTCGCCAGGTTAACCCGAAAGTGTGGGTTAACAGCTCTTTGAAGGCTGTGTATTTGCTTTGCTCCGGAGGCTGTCATAGGAAATCTGCGACTCTTGCTGCTATCTCTTGATCGAAGGCACTCATGACGTAGAAGTGGGTGTCGTCGGCAGCAGCGTGTCGAAGCTGGAATTGAGCCTCGGCCTGCTCAAACCGTGTGTGGCTGCAACACCCAAAACACTGGGGGCTTGAGTGAGACTGCGTGGATGTTTGCTGCCGGTTGGACCTATTGGGGTCACCAATGATTGTGGAGAATGACATGTACACCAAAGCCTTGGAAAGGAGACTGGTTTATTCCCTTGGCCGTCACACTTGTATGGGCCTCAGGCACTGACATCAGGGCCCCGCATCATCGGAATGCCAGCCTGGGATTGGCCAACTTTCCTGCCAGAGATCCCTAGCTTCCAGGTGTGCAAGAGGTCACCTGGAATGACGGCCCAGTGTCACCACCAGGTCCACGCGGTCACTGCATTTGTTGGCCATTTTGTGGGCCGGTCCAGATCTTCATGCGCGGGCCGCTACAAATGTCCTTTTTGATTTCTGACATTATTTAGTAAATTAAAAATGGATCCATTTTAAATTAATATTGATTAATTTTAACATTAATATTAACATTTAAGAAACTGATGTCCAGTGTCACTTTTACAAATGTATTCATGTTGCATGCTGAATAAGCATAAAAATGTGAAAGTTTAATGAATGTTTCATTTTTAGGAGCAAAAGGACTAAATCCTACAATACAACTTGTTCAATTCATGTTTCACCTACGGATTAACTATGAATTGTAATTAGAACCTTCAGAATTATGGAAAAACGACTGCAGAGATAAATTTCCAAATATATTTCCTTAGGCCTATCAAAAAAAAACTACTACAACTTTAATATTAGACACCTGATCACAACATGAAATGTCTCCCGAATCAAAGATCTTGAAGTCAGCATGAAAGAGTGTACTAATACCTGAAAAGACTTATAAAAATCGTCATGTGCTATCCACCATTAGTACCTGAGGTAACAGCAATCGGCAAATCTTGTCCTCGCTCCAAACTTCGCAAAGTGGCTTGTAAACTTGATATCTGTGAGTAAATATTTAAATCACATTAAAATTAAATTCCAACTCCTGTAATATTGATGCATGAGTAGCTTTCTGTTGTCCTTCAAAATTATTGACACTATAGTCATGGGCTATTATTGATTATAAATTATTAACAAATAACACATTAAAAAAATTATTGTTAACTTTATGATCTTAAGCATTTATAGTGCAGAGAATACAAATTTGTACCTCAGACTGAACCTGAAAGATTCATGTAATACTTAACGTTAGGATTATGGCATGATTTTGTGCGTTTTTTATCCTAGCTCATCATACTTCTGCTTTATTTTCATTATGTTCTTCTAGTGTTTCGTATTTTATTTTATGTCCACCAATTCTCTTTTTGTTGTATCTTCCCTTGTTACTAGTTCTTTTTCTGTACTTACTGTTTCCCTTTCGAGCTGTTCTATTTACAGATTGTAGTCCTTCTTCATCTTAGTTACATAACTTATTATCCGCCCTCTGATGAAGGCTTTCATTGCATCCCATAATATAAATTTGTCTCTCACTGATTCCGTATTTATTTCAAAGTACATTTTAATTTGGCGCTCAATAAATTCTCTAAAATCCTGTCTTTTAAGTAGCATGGAGTTTAATCTCCATCTATACATTCTTGGTGGGATGTCCTCCAGTTCTATTGCTAATAACAGAGGTGTGTGATCAGATAACAATCTAACTCTCCCTTGGATGTGGGCTGACAACAGGAACAGGTCAATCCTTGAGTATGTTTTATGTCTACACGAATAATATGAGTATTCCTTCTCCTTTGAGTGCTGCCTCCTCCATATATCCAAAAGTTGCATTTCCTGCATGGATTTAACCATTAATGTGGCTACTTTGTTCTTTCTGCTAGTCTTTTGTGCAGTTTTATCCATCTTTGAATCCAAATTAAGGTTAAAGTCCCCTCCTATCAATATATTCCCCTGCATATCTACAATCTTCAAAAAAATATCTTGCATAAACTTTTGATCTTCTTCATTAGGTGCATATATATTGACCAAATTCCAGAGTTCTGAATATATCTGACATTTTAACATTACGTATCTCCCTACTGGATCTATTATTTCATCCTCTATATTGATTGGTACATTTTTATTGATTAATATAGCTACACCTCTGGCTTTTGAGTTATACGATGTTGCCGTTATGTGCCCTACCCAGTCTCTCCTTAATTTCTTGTGTTCCACTTCAGTTAGATGCATTTCCTGCATGAATGCTATATCTATTTTTTATTTTTTCAGTAAATTTAATAGCCTCTTCCTTTTGATTTGGTTCTGTATTCCATTAATATTTATAGTCATATAGTTCAACATGGCCATTTCATACTTTGTTTACATCTCATTTCCGCTTCCTCACCTCCACCTTTCCCCTTTTCCCCATTTCCATTTCTCAGTTTTCTTTTTTTGAACGCACTGTATGACAACACTTCTAAAACATAAAATATTTCAACCATTCCCACATCTATAATTCCCTTAACCCCAAATGTCTCCCCCCTCTCTGAGTCGCCCCTTGTCCCTTGCCGAGCAACCACAACTCCCCTCTCCATTCGGACTGCGAACCCATTCGCAAGTGTCAACTGATTTCGCCGTGACTGTTATTCTCTCCCACCCAACCCCCTCCAGAAAAGACTTTTATCTTCACATTACAACAAAGCTCCCCCTCTTCTTCTTTTTCTTTAAATCTATTTATTTATTTTTTATTATTTTTTTAAAACCCTCCTTTTTTCCCCCTTCTCCCTTACTTCCCTTTTCTTCCCTCCTTTAGTTCTTACTTGTACATTATTTTTACTTCTTTACATGTAGTTTGTCGTCGTTCTTTGTTCTTGTTACATCTCTTCATCTCTCTTTCTGTCTTGCAGGCGTTCTGCAAATTCTCGTGCTTTCTCCGGATCCAAGAACAGTCTGCTTTGCTGTCCCGGGATAACTATTTTAAGCACCGCTGGATATATTAACATAAATTTATAGCCTTTTTTCCATAGGATTGATTTTGCTGCGTTAAACTCCTTCCTTTTCCTTTGGAGCTCGAAACTTGTGTCCAGGTAGAGAAAAATTTTTGACCTTTGTATTCCAGTGGTTTTTTGTCTTCTCTCATTTTATTCATTGCCTTCTCCAATATATTTTCAATATATTTGGTTTTTGTTGTGACTGTGGTTTCGGGGCTAGTGTTCTGTATGTCCTTTCTATTTTCATTCCTTCCTGCATTTCTGGCATTCCCAGGACTTTTGGGATCCACTCTTTTATAAATACTTTCATATCTTTGCCTTCTTCATCTTCCTTAAGGCCCACTATCTTTATATTGTTTCGCCTACTATAGTTTTTCAATATATCCATCTTCTGAGTACAACTCCTGTGTTTTTTTAACTTTTTTGTCACTTTCTTCCAATTTTCTTTGTCGTTCACTTCCATTTCTACCGCCATTACACGTTCTTCCACATTTTCTAATCTTTTCCCTACATCTGTTATGACCAGCTCTATTCTACTCTCTTTTTCTTCTGTACTTTTAAGTTTTCTTTTCATGTCACTAAATTCTAGTGTCAGCCATTCTTTTAATGCTTACATTTGTTCTTGAAAATTTTTTTTATCTATCTTTTTATCCATTCAGTTTACCTCCTATTCCTCTGTGCAGAGCTTGGTCTTCTTCTTCTTCTTCTTCTGTGTCTGCTCTTGGGTTCGTGTCTTCTATTTCTCTTCCTTGTATCTGTGTCTCTTCTGACTTTCTTGTTGAGCTGCTTGTCTCAGTTTGTTGGGTATTTTTTTTCCATGGTGTCTTGATGTTGGTCCTCTTCTTCTGGGCTGGTTATCTGTTGTCTCTAGTTTCTTTTTTTCTTTCTCACCCCTCCCGTTCCCATTGTTTACTTTATCTTCCAGCTGGGAGCCCTGCTGTCGGGCCTCTCTCAGCTGTCTGCCCTTCTCCCGTCGGTGTTCTCCTTGTCATGCTCATCACGCATGCGTGATTCCTTGTCCGTGCGCAGTTGCACACCCCTGTTTGGCTCCGTGAGCCATTTTTGTAGTCCTGCAGTCGATGGGTCGCGACCCTGCAGGCTCTCCACTAACCTCGGGGAGTGGGCTCCTCTTTCCACAGCGGGTCCCTGCTTTTTTGTGCAGGTAAGGCCTTCACCTTTCTCTTCCGGCGTCTTTCTTCTTCCTGTTGTTTTTTGCTCTTCTTTCTTGGGTGCCATTTTCTCCACACCTTTATTTTTTTATTTGTTGTGATTTGTGTGTCTGGGGCTTTGTTTTTTCTTCACTTTTTTCCTTTTCTGGAGAGGGTTGGTATTCTCCTACTGGCCACTACTCCATCACGTGACTCCTCCAATAATGGCATTATTTAAGTGTGTTAGTTATCTTAACCAGCCATTCTCAATGGGGGCCAAAAACTCCCCACACCTGCCCTGATGGTGTTTTTGTTTTTTTATATAATCAGTAGGAGAGAAGTACAAATAAACAACTGCTTCACAGGGAAACGGGCATAAACTTTGTGCAGAGTCCTAAAGAAGCAATAGTCAAAAAAAGTTTGGGAACGGCTGATCTAAACGATCATAGTCAGAGCTCTACAGATCAGGAAAAGGGACTTCATCCCAACTTGACCATGCTGACTAAGCTTGTCTGATTTGCTGGCACTTAGCCCATGTCACTCAAACCCTTTCCTATCCACATACCTGTCTAAATGGTTCTTGAACGTTATGATTGCCCATGCTCCAACCACTTATCTGACAGTTCGTTCCATATACTCACCACTTTCTGTATGAAGAAATGCCCCTCAAATCCTTTTTAATTTTATATTCCCTCTCCTTCAATCATTGTCTTACTCTGGGGGAAAAAGGTTATGACTATTTACCTTATCTATGCCATGCATGATTTTGTCAATATGAAGTCTCTCCTTAACCTCCTCGGGAAAACAGACAGCCTTTCCGGCATCCCCTTATTTTCCCCAAGTACTCCAGTTTCCTCCGACATCCAAATGATGTGCTGGCAGGTTAACTGGCTAATGCAAAAATTAATGTTATTAGTAGGTAGGTGGCAGCAGAAATGGGGGTGGGGAGTTGGTGGTTATTTTGAAAATTTAAAATAAATTAAATTTATACATACAGCACAGTAAAAGGCTATTTTGGCCCACGAGCCCATGCTGCCCAATTACACCCAATTAACCTATAACCCCAGTATGTTTTGAATGGTGAGAGGAATCTAGAGCCCCCAGAGGAAACCCACGCAGAGAACGCACAAATTCCTTACAGACAGCACAGGATTCTAACCCCGGCCCAGATCACTGGCACTCTTAACAGCATTATGCTAACCACTACACCAACTGTGCCACCCTACCATTCAGTTATATTAGAGTGAAAAGATTATAGGAAAATAAGAGGAATGGTCTGATGAAACTACTTTGTTCAGAACCAGCAAATACTCAATGAACAAAATGGACACCTTTTTCCCTATGAATATACGACACCTGTATTCAGCTTGCTGCAATGAGACTTCATGGACTGTAAAGATTTTATAACATAGAAATAGATCCTTCATCCAATCTTGTCCATGACAACCAAGTTACCTCCCAATCTAGTCCCACTGGCCTGCTTTCTGCTGATATTTTTCTAAACCCTTCCTATCCATGTCACAGCTAAATGTATTTTAAGCATTACAATTGTACCCACCTACACCACTTCGTCTGGCAGCTCATCCCTTATACCCACTATCATCTTCACAGGGTCTGGAGTTAATGATGACAAGATCCAAGGGTTCTTTCTCCCAACCTATGCTGGCAACCTTATAATCTATTCTAGTAGAGAGGCAGTAGCATCACAGACTTACACTAGTAGCTTTCTTAATTAGATTATATTACTTAAGTTATGTCCAAGATATCCTTAGCATTTATAACCAGAAATCCACCTTCTGTCTTTTCCAAGAACTTTATATCCCCAGAACATATCACTTTCTATATTGAATTAATTTAAAGTTAAATATTCATCTTTTATTATGACTCAAATCTGTGCAACAATGATTTTTAATGGATTCTAATAGGAATACGTCAAATAAAACTATTGTCTTTACTCTAAGTTGGGTATAATTGAAAAGGTTACAAGAATAGTAAGCTGTTAAGTTATTTATCCATATTTTTGAGCTTAGCCTCTGGTGGTTATAGAAGATCAGTCCTGGAGCTCAAAAGAAATTACCTGCACAAGAGCTCTGTCTTTTTCCAAGCTTGTCAGCATTTTATGTTTCAGTGCCGTATTGTATTTCTCTGTGATCTTCCTCAAGGTAGGTTCAAATGTTGCATAATGTTTCTTAAGCCTAAAAGATCACAAAAATAGTTTTAAGCTCTCCTGAAAGATCGGAATGAAAATGTTCACAAATGCCTAAAGGTCTCCTCAAGATCAAATTTCCAACATCTCTGATATGAGAAAACAAGAAAATTAAGACCAAGAATTAGAGGTAGTTCAAGATAGCTAATCACTATAGAACAATGACAAACATTTTCCAGAGAAATGTTCTCACAATACTGAGTAGAAGTCCATTCCTTTCTCATGCAAAATGTGTGGGTTTAAGATAAATACATGTACTGTGGCAGTGTGAGCAGTGGAAGAAACACAGCCACCACATTGAGGGTCATTAACGACTGTTTTGATTCAGATTCAGCACACCCCTTTAAGGGCAGCATGAGCTCAGTCACCTGGTGCATTGTGACATCATAATCACTGCCCAGGGTGCGCGATGGAAGGGATGCTGGAGTCAGAGAGAAACCTCTGACGATGCCATTTCCCCATTGGTGCCCTGCCACTTGGCAATTCAAGCGGGGCCGGTTCACCATGAGGATGTGCGCTGCTACACAACCCCCCCCCCCCACCCCGTACCGGCTACGCGTCCTGTCACTTTGGCAGATGGTCCCGGCATTTAGGCACAGCTGTCTACACCAGCTGAGATAAGTCCAAATGGGCTGCCTTCAGGTGGTCCACCATAAAAAGTTCCTCTCTTTCTCCCCCCCCCCACCACAACGTCCAGGGTGAAGATTCCGCTAGACCAGTGCAAGACTTTGTATGTCTCCTCGTATGGTCACTGTACTAGTGCACATTGTGGTCCCCTCCGCACGAAAATGAACTGGGCCGAGTCGAGCTCTTTGGGGAGATGAAACAGCCAGGTTCCGTTACGTGCTGGGATTGGGGGAGCGAGGGAGACCAGTCGCCTACGTAGGTCTGCCAGCAGGGTTTTGTCGGTGGCCAAAAAACTCACCCGGCAGGGAAAGCAGTGTACCATAGAATCTCTGCTGCTGAAGCCTGCAGGACCTCCTTGGGTGCCGTCATAATCCCGAGGAGGACCCAAGGTCGTTCATCCGCCCAGTCTGGTCCGGAGAGCCTGGCCATAAGCAATGGCTTCAGGTGTCTGTGGAACCCCTCCACCAACCCATTGAACTGTGGGTGGTATGCTGTGGTGTTGTGGAGCTTGACCCCCAGGAGCTTCGCCATCTGAATCCACAGGGCAGACATGAACTGTGCCCCTCTGTCGCTAGTGATGTGCGCTGGGACTCCGAAGCAGCCGATCTATTGGCTGACCAGAGTCCTGGCGAACGTCTCTGTGGAGGCCTCCGGCCACCTTGTGGCCCGATCCACCACCGTTAGAAGGTATCAAGCCTTCTTGGACACCGGCGGGGCTCCGATGACATCAATGTGGATGTGTTGGAAGCTGCGAACCACCGGGTTGAAGTTCGGTATGGGGGCTCACGTGTGTCGCTGGACCTTGGAGATTTGGCATCTGGTACAGTTCCTGGCAAGTTCTACCACCTCCTTCAGCCCATGCCACACAAACCGCTCCGCGACCATCCGCACGGTTGTCTTAACCGCTGGGTGAGCGAGATTGTGGATCAGACTGAAGACCTTTGCCCTCCAGTGCGGTGGGACCACCGGGCGTGGCATGCCTGTTGAGACATCACAGAACAATGTGTCCAGGCTGCTGGGCACCCGGACATCCTTGAGTTTGAGGCCCGAGATGGCGGTCCGCAAGTCCTGCGTCTCCAGATCATTCGTCTGTGTCTGAGCCAGTTGCTCGCAACTCATGCCGGGTGCGAAAGTGTTGATGGCTGGATGGGAGAACGCATCTACAACTAAATTGTCCTAGCCGGCCCTGTGTCGGATGTCGGTCGTGAACTCACACATACGAGAGGTGGCGCTACTCTCTGGCGGACCACGGATTCTTGGCCATCGCCAGTAATTGAGTGAGGGGCTTGTGATCCATGAATGCTGTGAACGGCCTGCCCTCGACGAAGAAGCGGAAATGGTGGATGGCCAAATACAGCGCCAGCAGCTCCCGGTCGAAGGCGCTGTATTTGAGCTCCGGCGGGTGCAGCTACTTGCTGAGAAAAGCCAGCAGGCACCATTGTCCATCAAGCCACTGTTCCAGAACCCCACCCCCACTGCCGTAGCTGAGGAGTCCGCAGAGAGCGCCTTGTGCGCCTTGAGGTGCAGGTGCACCTGCAGCATAGCGCTGGCTAGAATCTCCTTTGTCGCAATGAAAGCCCTGTCCGCCTCCTTTGACGATGATGGTCTTTTCTTTGGTGGCCATGAGCGCAAACAATGGGCGCATGGTGCGTGAGGCTCTGGGGATGAAACGATGGTAAAATTTCACCATTCCCGTGAACTCTTGGTGGCCTTTCAGGGTGGAGGGTTTGGGGAATCGTTGAACAGTTGCTACCTTCTCCAGTGCCGGCGCGGGCCCAGCCGCCAAAATGGTGTGCCCCAACAAGAGGAGAGACTCCTTGCTGATCTAGCATTTGGCCACGTGGAACATGAGGCTGAAGTTCACCATCTGGGCAAAGAGTGTGCGGAGGTGGGCTTTGTGTGGCAATGAGAATATCTTCCAGGTAAATGAACACAAAGTCCAACCGCATCCATGAGGCGCTGGAACATTTGGGCCACGTTCTTTAGACCGAAGGGCATACGCAGAAACTTGAAGAGGCCGAAAGGGGTGATAATGCCGTATTACCCACGACATCTGGATGCACTGGGCTCTGATGGTATCCCCACATGAGGTCCACTTTGGAGAAGACCCATGTGCCATGGAGGTTGGCGGAGAAGTCCTGTACGTGGGGCACCGGGTACCCATCGTGATTGGTTGTGTCGTTCAACTGACGGTAGTCCTTGCACAGTCTCCAGGAATCGGCGGCCGGTGAATCTGTCCGACACATAAAGGAGGCTGTTTGTGTGGCCAGCCGTTGCAGCCATCAACAGCGGCTGGCCTGGTCGTTTCCTTGAAACCCGTAGAGCTGGCGGCACTTTACGAGCTTGTGCTCCCCTGCACTGTTGGTAGAAACGCCAGGTTGACTGGCCCTCCTCTGGCTTGGTTTTGGGAGCAGCTTGTGGTCGGCTGGCTCCTAATCGTGCCACCTGGTTGAGGGCTGCATCGTTCTCTCTCTTCGTGCGCCAGAGGGCATCCGCACGGGCTGCTGTTCTCCTCTGGTTCAAGAAGTCTTCATCTGTGAGGAGCAGCTGGATGTCCTGCAGCATCTGTTCCAGGAATATCTGGCGGAAGAGATAATGGTCCCCAACCCAATTAGGTGAAGGAGCCTGGAAGCCCATTGATGGGGAGTTAGCCCGAAAGTTCCAAGCAGCAGGTCTTTGAGGGCAATGTACTTGCCCGTAACCAGGGGGTCGTGGATGATGTTGTCCACCCTCGCTGCTGTAACTTGGTCCAGAGTGTTCACGACATGATAGAATTTTGTGGCGTCTGAGGAGATGTTGTGGAGTTGAAATTGTGCTTCCGCCTGCCTGAACCATGTTCTCGGTTGGTTGGTCCAAAAGGGGTGAAGCTTGATGGAGACAGCATTAACCTCTGCTGAATCCATGGTGTTTTGTGTCCAGAAAAAAGTCTGGGCTTGTTGGGGTCACCACTGTAGCGGTGTGAGCCATGGAAGAAGCACAGCCACCACATTGAGGGTCGTTAACGACTGTTTTTATTCAGATTCAGCACGCCCCTTTAAGGGCAGCATGAGCTCAGTCACCTGGTGCACTGTGACATGATAATCGCTGCCCAGGGTGCGCGCTGGAAGGGATGCTGGAGTCGGAGAGAAACCTCTGACGACGCCATTTCCCCATGGCTGCCCCGCCACATGGCGATACAAACGGTGCCGGTTCGCCATGAGGATGTGCACCGCCACAGTAACTTATATTTTTAATTAATTATAGTTAAAGTTATTGAGTGTCTCAATTTATTTTCTTTCACTTTATTAAAATTTTTGTTTAATGATTTAATTAGAATGTTTTAGATTGTTCCAACTGTTAACAGCACTCAAAAGCGCTGTGTTTTGGCATCTGATTTTTGAAAACATGGCTTCACTGTAATTCACCAGTTTTCAGTTATTTTATGGATGGTGCTGTGGAAGGTCACATGCACTACAAGTTCCAGTTAATAAGATTGGAGCTGACTTCATTGCTGCTTCGAGAACTGACAAAGGCATATGGTGAATTAATAGATCATCAGCAAGTGTGAGTGCTTAAACACATGAAATTCTAGACCAAGACATTTTAATAAAATTGCCATGACCAGATTCAGAAATCAAATACCATCACTTATCTAAAGATGTATAGAGATAACATTTTGATGACAACAAAACATGCCCAACTTGTTTATGTGTGATGAATGTGCTATAACTAATCTCTAGTTCAATGCTAAACTTTATTTCATATTTATATGACTTCGTAAGGTTATTTTGTGGGATTGGTTTCAGGGGCGCAAAGACAACACATTTGCATTTTAAAAACACAGATTCTTTCAAGATGGTAGCTGACATCACCTCAGAGACAGAAGTCTGCTGGGACTACAATTGAAGCAGAGACATGAAGATTTCATGATGGTTCTTGAGATACTGAGAACAATGTACTCCTCTTAAGAATGTCAATCCTAGACAACTTGGAAGCAGGAGAGAAACATCAAAGTTTGGAAAGACAAGGATTAAATTATGCTTTTTTTAGCATGAAGATATTAAAAGGTTTAGAAGGACTTCAAAGGCTGTTTTGATGTCATACCATGTGACATCACAAGAATAAATATAAATAAATATATATATATATATATATATATATTGCAAGAAATATATTATCAAAATCAGAGACAAAGGGGATCAAATGAAGAAGAGAAGGCCATCCTGCATCAACAGGATTGGAAAAGCAGCTATCAATTCCTTTAATAGAAGGAAGGCTGCCTGTGTTCTCCTTCATAAAAGGAAGAACACCAAAAGTAGTTTTAAAAGAAATAGCCACTCTGATTGCATCTAAGAAAAGAGGGCAGCCTCGTGTCCATGAATAAAGTCAATCTTGATTAAGGAAAAAAAATTGTTGTGGAAAACAGACTCTGTAACTCTTAGGTAAGATAAGAGGGATTTTGTGAAATCACTTGTATGAAGGAACACTACTCTGAAAACGGCTTGACAAAAGAAAGTTGAGTTTTAAAGAGGTCTGAAGATGTGATGTTTCATAATTACTTTTTTATAAATTTAGAACCACATAAAAGAATTCAAATAATATAAATCAATACAAATACATGTGACATATAAAAAGAAAAAAACCTATATACCACCCCTTCCCATGCTATCCCCCACTAAAAAATAAGAAAAAGGGGACAAGAGATTCTCAACAGAAGTACCTATTACTTTAAAATTTTTTATAGTATGCAGAGACCTGAAGGAGAAAGGAATGTCAGAGCTTCATTGAAATATTTACACCATGTTTTGTAAATATGGACTCCAGCATAATTACTTCTGAACTGCAATTTTAAAATCTTCAAGTTCAACATAAGATGTTTGATGCTGACATTTAAAATGGACTTTTCAGAATTTTGCCTAAACTGTAATAGTTTGGGACATTCACACTCACACGTGCGCATAGTGGGGTTTAAGATAGTTACGTTTAGAATTAAGTAAGAAATGTTATGCTATTAATATAAACTATTATTTTGAATTTACTATTGTCTGATGAATTTTCCATTGCTGTTCCTTTGTTAGTACAAATAAATTTTATTAGTTTGTTACATATGACATACACTTTACACTAATCAAAGGTGTAGAAATGATCACTTGCATGAGCCCAAGCTTCATCTGTCTTTTAGTTGGTGACATCGACTAGTCCCTGATCCAAATCTGTTCTGGTAATCCTCACAATCTCTTGACTCTACTGACAAATGTATTGGTGCTGCCCCCTGAACTAGTGAAGAAAGCAATCTTAGCACCTTTATTACCAACTTCCAAACTGCCCTCCACTTTATATGAACCATTTCTGACACCTTTCCCTTTTCTAGATCTCGGTCTCCATTTCAGGAGACAAACTATCCAGAAATATTTATTGTAAAACTACTTTCTTTTACAGCCACATTGAATACACCTCCTTCCACCTGGTCTCTTTCACTCAGTTTCTCTATCTCCACCACATTCATTCTCATGATGAGGCTTTCTGGTTCAGGACATCTGAAATGTTTTTTGTCTCAACTCCATTTCTGCTCACCCCCACCATCTCTTCCCAGATAGTTCAGAGATGGAGTTTCCTTGGTCTTCATCTTTCACCTGACTAATCTCCACATCCAGCACATTATTCTTTGTCATTTCTTCCAGTTGCAATGAGATCCCACTACCAGTGGCAACTTCTCCTCCCCACTCATTTCTATTTTTCTCTCTGTAACTCCCTGGTTAGCTCAACTGTCCCCATCTCCTGCCACGTTCCCTACAACCATATGAGATGCAACACTTGTTCCTATGCCTTCTTTCTCATCACATGCACCTCTTTCAATTTTATATCCTGGATTCTATGCTTTAAATATGGTCTCCTCCATAGTGACAGGAGCGAGAGTAGACTCAGCAACCATTGTGTGGAAAATTTCAGATGTCAAGGAACAGAAAACCTCATCTTGATAATGTATGTGGTGGAGATGGAGAAATTAAGTGAAAGAGATGTAAGAGATCAGGTGGGAAGTAGTGTAATCAAGGTAGCTAGGAATGTAAATGGGTTTAGAGTAAATAACTTTGGATAGTTGATCTCCTGAAATCCAGACAGGGAGATCCAGAAAAGGGAAAGAGGGTTCTAAAATAGCTCAAGTAAAGTTGAGGGCAGTGTGGAAGCTTGTAATTAAAGTGATAAAATTGATGAGTTCTGCATTAGTTCAGGAGGCATGAACAATGCATTTGTCAATATAGGCAAGAAAGAGTTTGTGAGGGCTGTCAGACCAGATTTGGAACAAGCACTGTTCCATGTAGCCAACCAAAACTGATCATTTCTCTCCATGGATGCTGCTTAACCCACTGCATCCAGCCAGCCTCTCAAGGATTGATCAACATTCTAGCATCAGCAATTCTTTTGTCCCTGCAACAACTTGCATTGTATCTGCATCGTCTGAAACCCAATGCTATGAACATTGGATTTTTCTAATTTCAGGTAACTTGCTGTGTTCCTTTTTTCTCTCCTTCTGATCCCCTGGTCTGACCAACTCCAACTTCCCACACCAGCCTTTGTCAAATATTTTCATTCACCTCACCCTCCTAGTTCCACCTGCCTGTCAACCATGCCCTTAATCCACTGCTTCTCCAATCCTCTGCCCCAACTGAATACAGGAAGGACACTAGCACAGGTAGAGCATTGGCTGATCAGTAGGAATAAAGGGATCTTCTTCTGGTTGGCTACCATTTATCAGTGGTGTTCTGCAGGTGTAGATGTTGGGGCCAGTTCTTTTTACATTGTATATAAATTATTTGAATTATGGAATAAATTGCTTTGTGGCCAAATTTGCAGATGATACCAAAATAGCTGATGGGGGGGGGGGGGGTGATGCTGAGGACACCAAAAGGCTCCATAGAAACTTAGATCGATTAGGAGAATGAGCAAATAAGTGGCAGATGAAATACAATGTTAGAAAGTTTAGGGTCATGCATTTGGTAGAAGAAAAAGACAGGCAGACTTCTTTAGCTGGGGAGAAAATTCAAAATTCTTGGGTGCAAAGGGACTGGCATCCGCAGTTGAGTGGGTGGTGAAGAAGGTCTCTCAGTACTCTGGAGAGACAGTTCACTCCAGGTCACACTGGCTTCTGCTTCCTTTCTTGATGTGCATTTCTATACAGATCTGCTGTTTTATTTTTTTCCTCTCTCCACTGTCCACAGGGCAAAAGACTCTTTCTGAGAGCATCAATTTACTTCTATGGTTTTCATTTTACTACGCTGTATCTTTGGTCCACTAGATTGTGATCAAATGAAGATTGGGCAACCATTTTACAGTCCAAGCCTGACCTCAGGTTCCCAGTGAAACACAAAAGTTGACAGACACTGTAATTTTAATAAAAACACAGAAATGCTGGAAGAACTCAGCAGGTCTAGCTGCACCCATAGGAAGTAAAGATAAATTTCTGACAGGGCCCAAAAATGATTATGAATGAGGCATAGAACATTCATGTTAGTGTGGGAATGCTGTGAAGAATTTAAATGATTGGCTGTAGAAAGTCTCTCATATCTTGAAGAAGGGCTCAAGCTTGAAACATCAGGTATATAGCTTTATCTCCTATGGATTCTGCAAGACCTGCTGAGTTCCTCCAGCATTTCTGAGTTTTTACTCAGGTTTCCACTAGTCTTCACCTGACTCATTCCAATTTTGACTGCTGAGAATTATCTTTCCACACTGTTCCAATGGAGCTCAAGGAATAGGATCTCATCTTTTAACTAGCCACATAACCATCTTATGAACTCCAAATATTTATAGTATTTCTGGCATTTCCTTCCCATTTCCATTATAATTTCAGATAATAATTATTTTCCATGTATCCCTTTCATAATTTCATTTTACTGATCTAGTGTTTGATTATAGAAATTCCCTTTTATTCTTACCTTCCCCTCTGTATTTCACTCCCTATTTCATTTGTTAATTATTCCCATTACTGAGGAAAATTTATAAAAGTGAAATACATTAAACCCTTGTTTTCCAGCATTGAAGCAACTGGGAGACTCAAAACAACCAGCAAAACAATTTTTTTTAAAAAAATCACAGGAAGTAAATAGGTAAAAAAAAATGAAAGTTTAAAATTGGCATCCCCTAGCATTTAGTTTGCCAATCCATGCAACATGCAGTCTCAAGCAACCAGAAAATTCACTTATTCGGCATCTAAAACTCCCCATAGGTGCTGGATACTGAGGGTTTTACTGTATTTAAAGTTTTTTGGATGGATGATGAAAAAATGTCAGGATTAGAGTTTAAAAAACTGGAAAGTTACATTGCAGCTTTATAAAATTTTAGTTCAACCACATTTGGAGCATTGTCTGGTGTTTCTCTTTGTGATTGTTATAACTGACCTGGAAGGAGAAGGAATGGGTCAGTAGGTTTTCAGACGACACGAAGGTTGGAGGTGTTGCGGATAAGTTGTCATAGGTTACAACAGGATACGCACATGATGCAGAGTTGGGCAGAAAAGTGGCAGATGGATAAATGTGAAGTGATGCATTTTGGAAGGTCAAACCTGAAGGCAAAGAACATGGTAGGATTCTTAAGAGTGTGGAAGAACAGAGAGACCTTGGTGTCCATGTCCATAGATCCCTCAAGGTGGATGTGCAGTAAAGCTTATATGCTGAGTTTCATTCGTCAGAAGATTGAGTTCAAGATTCATGAGGTAATGTTGCAGCTCTATAAAACTCTGGTTAGACCACTTATGGAATATTTTGATTAGTTCTGAAAAGAACAAAAGTGTTCTTTCATAATGAGATGTGGAAGTTATGGATAGGGTGAAGAGAAGATTTACGAGGATGTTGAGAACATGTCTTTGAGGTAGGGTTAACAGAACAAGGGGTTTTCTCTTTGGTACAATTATGAGAGGTATAAATCAGATGGACAGCAAGCACCTTTTTCCCAGGGCAAGAGTAGAAAACACCAATGTACAATGTGAGGGGAGGAATGTTTTGGGAGACGTCCGGGTTGATTTTGTTTTTATATCGGTTGTCACAACATCATGGGCTGAAGGGCCTGTACTGTGCTGTTGTGATCTATGTTTTTTTGTTGTTGCATGACATGAAGGATGTGAACACTTGGGAGAGAGTGCAGAAGACGATAACTAGGATGCTGCCTGAATTGCTGTGTAATAGCTATCAGAAGACATGGGCTGCGTGGATTGCTTTTGCTCAGCTGCCAGAAGCTGAAGGACAACATGATGGAAGTATATAAAATTATGAGAGGAACGGATGATGTTTTTTTTATCGTCAGGGTGTAAATGTAGGGTGCCTTCCATAATGTTTGGGACAAAAACACTTTTTTCCTTTATTTGCCACTGTGCTCCACACCATTAATTAAAGAGCACATTTCAGATTTTATTCAAGATTATTTGTATGCATTTTAGATTAACCATGTAGAAATCACAGCAATTTTTATACATAGCCCCCTCATTTCAGGGCACCATAATGTTTGGGCCATTTGGCTTCACAGGTGATTATGAGTACTCAGTTATATTTAATTGTTTCATTGGTGCTGGTATAAGAGAGCTAGGCTTGCCTTAAGCTTTTGTACACCTTTGGAGTCTATAGTTGCCATTTTTCAACATGAGGACTGGAGTTGTGCCAATTAAATTCAAAGAAGCCATTATGAGGTTGAAAAATAAGAATAAAACTGTAAGAGACATTGCCCAAGATGACCAAAATCAATAGTTTTGAACATCATCAAGAAGAAACAGTGCACTGATTAGCTCAGTAATTGCAAAGGGTCTGGTATTCCAAGGAAGACCTCCATTTCTGATGATAGAATTCTCATCAATAATGAAGAAAAATCCCAAAACATCGGTCCAATGGGTCAAAAACATACTTCAGGAAGCAGGTGTGGATATGTCAATGACTACTGTCTGCAGAAGACTTCATGAAAAGACAAAGAGGCTATATTGCAAAATGCAAACCCTTAGTTAGCCACCGAAAGGGTGGTCAGATTACAGTTTGACAAGAACTATTTAAAAGAGCCTGCAGAATTCTGGAAGATCGTCTTGTGGACAGATAAAACCAAGATTAACCTGTATCAGAGTGATGGCAAGAGCAAAATGTGGAGGTGTGAAGGAACTGTCCAAGATCCAAAGCATACTACCTTTGCCATGGTTTGCATCTTGCAGTGTTGCCTCTGTATTTCTCCAGACTCCAAAGGTGATCAAAAGCTTAAAGTAAGCCTTGCTCTCTTTTACCTGCACTAATGACACAATTAAACATACCCTTGAGTACTCACAAACATCTGTGAAGCAAATGTCCCAAACATTATGGTGCCCTGAAATGGGAGAACTATATATAAAAAGTGCTCTAATTTCTACATGGTCCAACCAAAATGTATACAAATAACCTTGAATAAAACCTGAAATATGCAATTTAATTACATGTGAATTGTTTGATTCCAAATTTAAAACTTTAGAGCACAGGGGTAAATAAAGGAAAAAAGTGACTTTGTCCCAAACATTATGGAGATCACTGAAGGTGGTAAGGGAAGACATTAAAGGCCATTTCCAATGCAATTTTCTTTTTTTAAATACAAAGAGCATTAGGTTCCTGCCAGGGGAAGTGAAATAAGAAGAAACAAGGGGTATTTAGACAGGCATAAACAGGCAAAAAATAGATGGATACATATCATGTGCAAACAAATAAGTTTAGTTCCGGTTGATATAGAATTGGTTGACTGAGTGGGAAAATGGATTAGTTCATGATTAAATGGACTGAATGCCTATTTCTGCTCCTATACCTCATGGTCTAAAAGGGATAGACTGTGCCCCTAAAAGATCAGGATGCGCATTTCTGTGTAGAGCTAGAGGAGATTGGAAAGATTTTATATTAATATTTAGTGAATGTGTTTAACATGAAACAGGACAAGCAGGAGTGAGAAGTGAGGGAGGCAACTAAAATTACCCTAGGGTACGTCTGTTTCAGTAGTAAAGGGGTGTGAGCAGCCTTGGATCCTGGATAAATCTCCATCCTCCGACCAAGTGCATCCCAGAACATTATGGGAAGGCAAAATGGAAATTGTTAGGGTCTCAACAGACATCTTTAACTCAATGCTAAGGACAGGAGAGGTTCCAGAGGACTGGAGGATGCCATTATTTAAAAAGAGGCTGCAAGGATAATCCAAGTAACAATAGACATGTTAGAGGGAGAGGCTGAAATTGAATGTGTTGGTATTACAGTTGATTAAAGGTAATTACAGAGGCGTGAGAGAAGAACTGTCAAAATTTGATTGGAAGGGGACATAGCAGGGATAATGGTAGAGCAGCAATTGGAAGAGTTTTGGGGTGTAATTCAGAAAACGGAATAATTTCATCTCAAAAATAAAAAAGCATTCTAAATGGAGGCAACTGTGGAGGAGAAAATAAGTCAAAGAGTATAAAATGAAAAGAAAGGGCATACAATATCACCAAACAAAAAGCAAGAAGTTAGAGGGTTGGGAAGCCTTTAAAAACCACAGAAGGCAACTAATAAACTAATATGGAGAAAAAATGAAATATGAAGGTAACCCACTAGTCAACTGAATAAAAGGGAATACCAGAATTTTTCAGACATATCAAGAGGAAAATAAAGAGTGAACATCTAACCACTGTTAGTTAATGCTGGAGAAGTGCTAATGTGGAATTTAAAAAATGGCAGATGAACTGAACAAATATTTTGCATCAGTCTTCACAGTGAAATTCGAGAGAGTCAGAGGAAGAAGTGAATGTAGCCACTATTATTAAGGAGAAGGTGATTGGGGAGCTGAATGATCTAAAGAATGGACTACATCTTGGGGTTCCGACAGAGGTAGCCAAAGAGATTGCAGAATCACTAGAGTCTGGAATTGTTCCATTGTTGACTAGAAAATAGTGGCAAAGGACAGATAGTGGCAAAAGCGCAGATTTACAAGGTTAGTTCCAGGTATGGCAGGGTTGACATATGCTGAAAGGCTAGAAAAACTGGACTTGTATCCGATGGAGTTTAGAAGGATGAGGGGGGACATGATTGAGGTATACAAAATTATCAGGAGGATAGACAGGGTGAAGTCGGATTACTTGTTCCCAATGATGGGGGAGACGAGGACTAGAGGGCATAGTTTAAGAATACAGGGTAGGCCCTTTAGGACGGAGATGAGAAAACATTTTTTTACCCAGAGAAGTGTGAATCTGTGGAATGCTCTGCCACAGAGGGTGGTAGAGGCAGATTCGCTGATTATGTTCAAAAGAGAGTTAGATAAGACTCTAGTGGGCAAAGGAGTTAAGGGTTATGGGGATAAGGCTGGAAAGGGGTACTGATGGTAGTGATCAGCCATGATCTGTAAAATGGCGGTGCTGGCTCGACAGGCCGAAGGGCCTACTCCAGCTCCTACTGTCTATTGTCTATTGTCTATTATAGTCTAGTAGACCTGACTTCAGTGGTCAGTAAAATTTTTAGAGTCCATTATGAAGCATAGGTTTTCCGGATACTTGAAAGCACATGATAAAAATGACCACTCAACATTGATTCCTTCAGGGAAGATCTTGCCTAAAAAACCTGTTGGAAATCTTTGAAGAAGGAATAATCAGAATAAACAAAGGAGAGTCACAAAGACTCTCCTTTGTGACTCTCAAAGGCTGTTTATTCAATTTTCAGATGGTCTTTGGCAGGTGTTGCATTTGAGGTCACTAAACAAGAAAGAAGCCCATCCAATTACAGGAAACCTGGGTAGAAAATTGGCTGAATGGCAGAGGACAAAGATCGAGAAAAAAGTGGCCTTTTGTGGTTGACCTGCTGATGACTTGTGGAGTTCCACAGGGCTCGGTGGTGGTTTCACTACTTCTCACATTTTATGATGAATTCAAAGATTCACCATTCAATAACTAAATAATTTTTTTGCATTTCTTTTCTAAAGGTTCTGAGGTTGTGCCTTTTCAATATTCAGTAGATTATGATGACATTCCCCTTTCATTCTTCTAAACCTCATTGAGTGCAGGCCCAGAACTATCAAAAGCTCATAAAACATTAACCCTCTCACTCCCAGGATCATTCTCAAAAACCTCCCTTGGAGATTCACCAACACCAACACATCTATCCTGAGATATTGGGCCTGGACCCAAAACTGCTCAAAATACTGCAAATGCAGTCTAACCAATTCCTTGTAAATCCCCAGCATTACATCCTTGCTTTCATATTTACAGTCCTCTCCAAACAAATACAAACATTATATTTGCCTTCCTTACTACTGACTCAACCTGCAAGTTAACTCTTTAGGGAGTCCTGCACAAAGACTTCTTTGGACCTCCCATTTCTGAATTCTTTCCCCATTTAGAAAATAGCCTACTCCTTTATTCCTTCCAACAAAATGCATGACTATACACTTCTCTACACTGTCTTCCATCTGCCACATCTTTGCCCATTCCCCCAACCGGTCCAAGTTCTTTTGCAAGCTCACTGTTTCCTCAACACCAACTGTCCCTCCATCCATCTTTGTATTACCCACAAACATTTCCACAAACCCATCAATCGAAATCCAGATGATTAATGTAGTGAAATCTGGGAATGGTGAAGGATGATGGTCAGAAGCAGCTGATTGGCAGATGCCAAAAGGAGAGAAAGCCAAGAGAAAGAAAAGGGTCAGGTAGAGGGAAATGCATGTGTGATCAGTAGAGACAAAGGCTGCCAGTACTGGAATCTGCTAATAGATGATAATAGTAGTAGACTTAAGTAGACTAGAGACCAGATGGAACCAAAAAAGGAGGGGGAACCAAAGAATCCAGAGGGGAAAATGAGGGTGGAGAGGAAGAAACCAAAGGAAGTAGGGGGATGAGAATGAGTGAGTGGGAAGGGAAGAGGAAAGGAGAAAGAACGGATGTAATTGGAAAATTCATTGTTTATATCATTGGCCTATAGAGTGCTCAGGTGGAATATTGTTCTTTTTGTTCAGATTAGTCCTCATTCTTGCAGTGGTAAAGGCCAAGGATGGACAGGTTGGTGAGGAAATGAGCAGGGGAGTATGTGATCAGGAGCTAAGGATTGCCATGCTCTGTGAAATGGTTCCAAAGTCTATGAAATATTTTACTATTTATTTATCACTTACTATTAGTTGGGAGCAATAGTTCAAGTTGCAGAACAACGATAATTAATGAGCGTTAAAAATCTTATTCATTAAAAATACAGAGCAAGTTTTAAAAAAATAGCTTCAGGAAAAGCAATGATCCTCTTTTTTTTGGAAGATTCAAGAAATCTCTTAATTTGGAGTGTGTCCTTAAAAAAAACACACACCAGAATTCCTGTGAATCAAGAAAGCAATTTATTATTCACACATGTTATTCTCATTTACAGATTAATTTTTTTTTACATCCAGGCACACAAATGACTGCATATTTCACCAAAATGCAAAAATTCTTCCAGTACATTGATCACCACTAGAAAAGCTAAAAACTTTTGTCTCGTTCACTCCTCATCTTCATGCTATTTTTTTGTCTCCTATTAGTTAATGGGCTTCAATATATTTAAACACAGTTTCACAGTGAATGATGATGCTTGCCAAATCATTTTAATAAAATATGACTGCATGGAGTAGTTTGCATTGGAAACATTTTGCTCAAAGCATTGTTTATTTTAATAAACCTGTATTAAGTTTGAGAACAAAATGTGATATTACATATCATTTATAAATTTCCTCAGTGCAATTACTTCCCAAAATGAGCATATATTTACTGGTGGCATACTAATTATTCCATGTGCATTAAGTATGAAATACAATTTAACTTAATCAAAATATTATCGGAACAAGAAGACTGCCACATGATGGCCATTTGGGTTAAATTTGAATCAACTTATATTCTGTACCCCAACTTACAAAGATAAAGGTGTCTTTTTTACCACAGTATTTGATTGATTTGAACTCCCAGATCCTTCTTTTCATCACTCTCTCAAAATTTATGTCAAAAGTAGAACAAATAAAGTAATGCATTTTTTTTTCAAATTGTGTTTTTTAATGAATGTGCAGATGGCATGGTGTCACCTAATAGAAAATCACAATTCACTAAAATGAAGCAGTGGGGGAGGGGGTTGCCTGTATTCGCTGCATTTTTACTCAGAATATATTAAATCAAATTTTTGATGAAAACTATGCTTCAGTGGTCTTTAATTTTATGATTAATTTTTAAAAATATTAATGGTATCTCTATTGACAAACAGTTCAGTGGTGGAAAAGATGGCCCAGGTTTAATGGACATGTAAAAATTCTTAAGAGAGGAAAGCAATTATGATGAGAGGATGATCTTAAAACAGCAATGATAAGATATGGAAACATTGGGTGATGGGATAATAATGTTTGAGGATATTCTTCAGTACATCCCAACAACAGAAACAGTGGGAAGGAGTTAAATTTAAACAAAAATATAGCACGGTATCAAGTCCTTCCAGCCTACAACACCCAATTACATCAATGTGACCAGTTAATCTTCTAACCTGTACATCTTTAGAATGTGCTAAGAAACTGGAGCAGGCAGAGGAAACGCATGTGGTTTTGGTGAGAAAGTACAAACTCCTGACAGACAGCAACAGATTTGAACCTGGCTCACTGGTGCTGCAACAGCTATGCAATGCTAACCATATCACTCAAAGTTGAAGGAGAAATAGTAGAGATAGAACCAGGAAAGGCTTGTTCAAGTGGAATGCAAATAGAGATATTCTAAAGAGGTTATCTGATATTAAAAATAGTAAATTCCATTGTTGCTTAGGTTGGTACTTTTTTTAAAAAGTAGTTGTACTTTGCCAACAGAATTATGTGGTGGCTTCTCTTTTAAAAAAAATATTGATTTAACATTTTTGTAATTAGATCTTATGTCCAAAACATTGCACTGACTTCCAAAGATTACTTAAAATCTCAGACTCATGTAGTTCCTTACCTTTTAATATCATTGATAAGTCTGTTTTTCTCTTGCACTACACGCTTATGATGCATCCTATGGAAATCACGTTCTTTCCTCAGCTTTACTAATGTTTCACTAGCTGTGCTGTAGATACAAAAATGGGCATGTTTTTAACTACTGGTTAAAAAAAATTATTTCATACATAAACTTATGCTTCAAAAAATGTGTGTATTTTCATGCTGCAGTAAATTACTTAATACATACTTGGTTACTTTCTTGCAGTTCTCCAGATCCTTCTTCACATTTTTTAACTCATTCTCAAGCAGCTGGTTGTGACTGTACACATCAGGAACAAAGCCAACATCTTGCAATTTTAATAAGCCTCTTTGTAGCATTTCATACCTAATAAGACAGAATGTAAAATGTATGGTTTTCAAAGAAATTTTACTGCTTTACATTTCATAATTAAACGAGAACAAAGCAACTTTTTGGCATGACCATGAGGGGAATTCAAAAGTAATTGTTGGTTGAGAATGATGAGAGAGGAGGGATCATCTGAATTGTGCTTAAATAAATAGGATAAGACTACATATAAATGTTAGAATTTTTTTGTGTGGAGGAAAATTAAGTGATTTAATATTCAAATGATAAATGAATGTTATCACATGATTATATGATAAATATAATCAAGGGAAAATCAAAAAGTAATGGCCTGCTGCTTCTGAATAAGTGCGCCAAGCACAACTCGTGCATCACTAACACAATGTTCAGACTTGCAAACAAGTCCAAAACAACTTGGATGTATCCATGGTCCAAACACTTGACTATATCAAAGTACACCAGTGTGACCTTCAAGATGTCACCATCACCCGGGCCTTGCGAGGTGCTGTGTGTTGGACAGATCACAGGCTGGTTCGGTCAGTCCTCAACCTGCACGTAGCCACTTTGCATCATAAACAATCAAACACTGCCAGAGTGTCATTTAACATCGGCAGACTGCAAGATCCAGGTCAAGTCCAAGGTTTCCAAGATGTACTTTAATGAAAAACTCTCCAGCAATTCACTACTGGTGGGAACCTGTTCTGAAAAGTGGAAGTAGTTCAAAGATGTTGTCACGCAGACTGCAACAACCTGAGTGCATCAAGATTGGGTTGATAAAAACCACGAGACCATTTCAGCAGCCCTTAGGGCCAAGAACAAGGCCTATGCAGAGTGGCAAAATAAACCATCATTTGTCTCAAAGAAAGACGTTTAAACATCTGCAGTCCAAAATACCGGCAGAACTATGAGAAATGAGGGACAAGTGGTGGCAGAGAAAAGCTGAGCAAGTGGTACGCTATGCAGACATGAATGCCAGCACAGAGTTTTTCAGTGCCATAAATTCAGTTCATGGTCCTTATAAATCATCAGACAGGTCGAGCCTGATCAAAGACCAGGAAGGACTGCAAAACCGCTGGGATGAATACTTTTCCAACTTTCTCAATAGGCCGTCCACAGCTGATCCTGATGTTGAACAGCACATCCCTCAACAGCCTGTCCTGAATGACCTAGACCTGTCGCCCTCTACTGATGAGATCAATAAAGCAATCACGCAGATGAATTCAAATAAAGCAACAGGGCAGGATGGTATTCCTGCTGAGATCTATAAAGCTTTAAACCCAAACGCATTACAGGCATTCTACGACATCCTGAAAGACATCTGGATCACAGAGGAGATGCCTGACGACCTCCATGACGCTCTCATCATGGCTCTCTACAAAAGTAAGGGAAGCAAATCAAACTGCAGAAATGGCAGGGGTATCTCACTGCTGTCCATCACAGGCAAGATTTTTTTCGCCGCATCCTCCTGAACAGACTTGTCACCATCTCGGAAAGGAATCTCCCAGAGGCGCAGTGTGGCTTTCAACCAGAACGGAGTACAGTGGACATGATCTTTGCCGTGAGACAAGTTCTGGAGAAATGCATCGAGCAGAACAAGCCTCTTTACTCTGTCTTCATTGACCTGGCAGAGGCATTTGACATTGTAAACAGGGAGGCTCTCTGGATCATCCTGAGTCATTATAGATTTCCAAGGAAATCTGTAAAAATGACTCAGCTGCACCATGACGGAATGACAGGACAGGTCCTCTGCAGTGATGACACATCAGCTGCATTTGTCATTTCTAATAGGGTGAAGCAGGGCTGTGTTCTAGCCCTTGTCTTGTTCAATCTCTTCTTCACTTGGATGTTGTTACGTGCTGTCCAAGCTCTGGAGGAGGGAGTCTGCATCAGGTACTGACTGAACGTAATGATGCTTGGGCATCAACCTGAGCAATACTGAAGTACTCCATCAGTCTGTGCCAAACACCAACACCATAGAACCAAAATTCACTGTTGATGACTCCCAGCTGACAAATGTAGCCCAGATGTGGTTGGTGGGACATCATCAGAATGGACGACCACTGTATGTCCCTCTCTGAGAGGCAGGGTGTGAAACACAGAGAGGAGACAGAAATCACTTCCTGAAGGACAGGCTGGCAAACTTTGGAAGGCTGCCTGGTCGAAGGAGAAGACTGGCGACGTGAAAGGTAACATTTGTTTAAATGTTGTGGTGCATATCTATTGCTGCTGGTTTTTGGGGTCCTCTCGACTCCGTAACAATAGTATGACAAAAATTATAAATGTTCAATACAGGTTTGTAACTTATAACTTTATACATCAATTATGTCTGATTCCAGAGCATTTGAAAATATATAATTTGAGTTTTTCTGATTTGTGTTTTCGATGTAATGGTCAAAAAGGAACATTTTTACATTCAGTATGGTCTTGTGACAAGGTTAAGCATGTTTGGTCTCTGGTTAAGGATTGTTTACAGAATATTTTGAAAATAAAATTTTCTTTAGATCCAAGAATTTTTTAAATTGGGGACATTAGTGAGTTTTGTTTGGTATATAAATTGGATAAATTTCAAATAGCTTTTTTTGAGATTGGCATTAGCAGTAGCGAGGAAATGTATAGCTATTTCGTGAAAAGATCAGGTAGAATTTTATTTACTGAGATTGCATTCAGAATTAAGGTTTTGTATTCCGTTGGAGAAGATAATGTATAATTTGAGGTATAAATATTATGTTTTTAAGAAGATTTGGAGCCCATATTTAGATTATTACAATTGTAAAAGTTGAAGATGGTGATCTGGATGTAGGGGGGTGTGTTTCCTTATCACACGATACATGAATTTGTGATTGGTAGTCTCCTCTTTTTTCTTTCTTTCTTTTTCCTTTCTTTCTATTAGGGGTTAGGTGGGTTATAGGGCTAAGATTGGAGGGTGAGTTGTATTTGTAGGGGTTGGGAGGGTGGAAGGTTTTTATTCCAGTCTTTTAGGTTATATATATATATATATATATATAGACCATGTTAAATTTAGGATATATTGTATCATTGTTGTAACCATGCTTGTTCTTTTAAATAAAATATTTTTTTTAAAGTACTAGAAGCTGCGGCTGCTGACAGGTCCCGTTGGCGAGCCCTGTGTGATAAAGCCTACACCAGTTTCAGAGAGGCGCTGTCAAAAACTGGCGGAAGGCCATGAACGGCATTGCAGAGCAACAGCCACAGTTATTACAATAATGGACTTCCAGTGCCCCCATTGTGCTAGACTCTGCGCTTCCAAACTGGGACTGCAAAGTCAACTTCGTGTCCACAGATGAACTGCATAACAACATGTCTTCTTCAAACCGAAGGATGGCCAACAAATATATGTAGTAAAGTAGCAGGTTGGGGGGTGTTAAGTAGCTTGCTATAGAGTTTATTTATAAACGAGTGATCCTGAAAGAGGTAATACATCTGGATAAAATAAAAATAAATATTGAAGGAGATGTTAGGAATAGGAATATGCTTTCAAACCACCTATTTAACCAAAAGTCTAACATGTCGTTTCTTAGTTGATTTAGTTAGTTGAAAATTTTTTTAGATAGAGGTACAACATTTAGAGTTCTCTGGACATCTGGCATCACTCTCAGAATCAGAGTTGCACAGCACAGAAACAGACTCATTAGCCCACCAATTCCACGCTAACCTTTTAACTCATCCACACCAATCACATTTGCCCATGCTAAGTCCCTATCCATCAAAACCTTGTGCATTTTAAGTGTCTGTCTCAGTGTCTTCCAAACAATCTGACTCCATCACCTTCTTTTGTAGTGTGTTGCAAATTTCAACCACTCTCCATGTGAAATAAATCTTAACAAATTATTAGACCATAACCCCTCCCCCCCCATATTTTCCTTACATTCATGTGCCTAGGAGTCTCTTAAATTTCTCCACTATATCACCTTCAACCAGTACCCGGCTGTGCATTCCAGGCATCCACCATTTTTGTGTTACAAAAAATACCTCTAACATCTTTACTACATTTTTTCCACTTTTAAAACTGGTGTCCTCTGATATTGGCCATTGTACACTGTGGAAAAAAACATGGGCATCTATCCATGCCCCTTATAATCTTATACATCTCTATTAAGTCACCTCTTATCTTCTGTAGCTTGCTCAACCTTTCCTCACAAGACACATTCTCCAATCCAGGCATTGTTGCAGCCTGAATCTTATTTAGTGCCTTGGCATTCTTACTTCCAGAATACGACTGCTAGTTTCACAGCTAATAACTTGATCTGTGGCTTTTAATCATTCTATCTCTTTTTAAATCTATAGATGGGAATATAGATTGCAAAAAAAAAAGAATCTGGACTACTGTTCAAAGAACACAAAATAAATGTTCCAAGCAGAGGTGAACAATAATAGTTAATTCATTTTTAAAAGTTATGAACATAAAAATGGCAAAAGTGCTACTAAACCCAAATGAGAATGATACCTGTGCATTACACAAGATGGTGAGAGGATAAGAGTAGTTCAAAGATAATATTATATTTACTTTGTAGTACATGATCAGTTTATATTTACCATTCGGTTTGAAAGCAGTCGAGAGTTTTCATCATTCCCATATTCATCAGAAAATTCCGAAAGAAATCATCAATTACTTCCGGTTGCTGGGAAACTTGCTGCTCAGAAATCAAACTACATTCCTGGGTCTATAACAGAAAAAGACAACCATATCAGAAAATCCAAAGCATTTAACTATGTTCTTAAAAGGCCAATTTAAATTTAAACCAGCATTATGTCATGTGTGTGATGGAAACCCTGATAATTACCACTTAATACATTCACTGATGAACTGGTATTGACGATTTCTCATAAGGAGAATGTTGACAGTGACAGCCTTTATTGTACACCTTATATGTCCCTGAAATCAGAAAGTGGGGTAAGCCAACTACAGAAGCGCAGCAATTCCACACTGCTATCAAATTGGATGTTCTAGACCACACATGTCAAACTCTGGCCCGCGAGCCAAATTTGGCCTGCGATATAATTATATTTGGCCCGCAAGATCATATCAAAAATGTATTAGAGGTGGCCCACTGGCCGCCGCGCCAGTATAGCGCATGCACAGTAACCGCTGTGTCCCAGGGTGAGAGAGAGAAAAATCCTGGACCTTGAAAAGTAGTGGTGGGTGGTTTTATAAACACGCTGTCGTGTCCCCCCGCCCACCACCACCCCCCATCGCAGCGCGGCCTGGCCGGTGTCAGGGGAAGCCAAGGCCGCTTCCCAGTGCCCGGAACCCCAGTGGCACAGCATTTCTTGGAGCTGCAGATGGAGTCGGGACGCCAGAGGGAAGATTGGGGCTCCCCGCCGGGCGATGGGGGCGCCGGCCGCTGGCCGCCCTGCGCCTTCCCACCGGACCAGCGGCGGATGCCCAGAGTACACGTGGAGAGCGAGACTGGTCGGGCAGGTAGTGTTGGAGTGGCGTGGGCTGGATCAGGATTAGCCGTGCTCACCTGCTCCTCCACCGCTGACCGGGATCCCAGCGCGGTCCTAAGCGCGGAGACTGCCCTGGAAAGGTCCTGGGACACCGGCACGGAAAGAAAAGGGGGTCTGGGAGAAACTCAGCAGGTCAAGGGGTGTCCGGGAGAAACTCATCAGGTCAAGGGAGGTCCGGGAGAAACTCAGCAGGTCAAGGGGGGTCCAGGAGAAACTCAGCAGGTCAAAGGGGGATCCAGGAGAAACTCAGAAGGTCAAAGGGGGATCCGGGAGAAACTCAGCAGGTCAAAGGGGGGTCCGAGAGAAACTCAGCAGGTCAAGGGGGAGGGGTCCAGGAGAAACTCAGAAGGTCAAGGGGAGGGGGTCTGGGAGAAACAGCAGGTCAAGGGGGGTCCGGGAGAAACTCAGCAGGTCAAGGGGGGTCCGGCAGAAACTCAACAGGTCAAGGGGGGTCCGGCAGAAACTCAGGGGGGGCCTGACCTCGCCAGGACCGTTGCCCACTCCCCCTCCCTGCCGCAGGCCGACCCGCGACTCACGGTGACGGGGCCGCTGATCCGCCGAGATGCCGCCCTGCAGCGAGAGCCGATGCCCCCGCACTGTCGTTGTCCAACCCGATCACCTGCAAACCTCGCCCTCCTGCACACAGGCCTGAGTAAGTATTATGAACTTTAATCTCAGGATAAAACGATCTTCCAATCATTTCATGTCACAGTGATAAATATATTCCTGGTTAAAAATGGTCCTGCACCTGGATACAAGCTCATTAGGCATAGGATATCTGTACCAATGGAAAAAGGGCATGGCAAATAACCCTGCTAGGGTTCATGCCCATTTGATTGTTTCAGGAATCATGTTATTCTCCCACATTCTCAATAGCCCTCAGATTTTACTATTCGACAGCACACTAGCAACATTTGACAAATCCTCTATAGAGAAATATTATTTATTGAATATTTTATTTCTCATTTGTTAGTGCTTCTGGAAAGAATTTATCCAAAACTATTATTAAACATTTATTTTAATAAGAAAAAGTTTAACATTACATATGTTGAGAGAAGAGAAAACATGCAGATGTTGTTGAAAATTTTCAATAAATATTTAGTTTGGCCCTCGACTTAGTCCAAGTTTTTAATTTTGGCCCTCCGTGAATTTGAGTTTGACACCCCTGTTCTAGACTTTCAATGCAAAATATAAAATAATTAAATTTTTGTTCGAATGATATATGGATAAAAACTAAAAGACATTGCTGTTAGAGTAGGTCTAAATTGTTCCATGCTGCTAGTAAGGGAAATCATATGTGTCCTTGCTCTCATTAATTTACATGCCATAGGTCCATCTGATCATGGCTATTAATAACAAACAAAATAGTTTTGTAGGTTAAGTAGAGTTGATATTAGAGTTAAATTTGAAATTCTCTGATTTTATTCCCTCCTATATTTTTTGCAAGTTTCTAGCCACTCTTCAGTTTTACTACATCTCTTTATATGCTGTGCTCTTGGTGTCAAACCCTCCAATCAACATGCAATGGCTGAATTAATGTATTGTAATCAATGACAATCAGCTCTCAAATTGTCCTCAACATCCTGAACCTGCTTCAAAGGGACATCCTTCAAACTGGTTCCCAAGAAAAGTAACCTTCCTCAATGACTCTCAGCCAGTGGCTCTTTCAGCTACTGTGATGAAGTTTTATGAGAGTTTGGTTATAGAGTAAATTATTTCCTGACTCTGGAATGACACAGACCACTTGAATTCACCTATCGTCACAAAAGGTCAACAGTGGATGTGACCTTGCTGGATGTCCACTGTGTTAGATCATTTAGACCTGAAGAACACTCATGTCGTGCTGGTGTTTATTGACTCCAGTCTAGAATTGAACACCATCATATCAGCAAAACATGATCAATCTCAGGGAATTGTGACTGTACTCATCTCTATTCAACTGCATTCTCTATCTCCTTATAAACAGACCCAAATTAGTGCAGATCCTCGCATCCTCCTCACTGACCATCAACATAGAGATACCTTAAAGCTTAATCCCCTGTACTATTGCCTATACACTCATTTTTGGATAGCCAAGTTTGCCACCAATACAATCTATAAATTCACTGATGATTGTGGTTGGCTGAAAAAACAGGAAAAGATGAGTCAGAATAAAGGTTGGAGATCAAGAATCTAGTCGAGTGGAGCCAAAACAATAATTTTGCTCTTTTTCTTTGGCTTGGCTTCGTGGCCGAAGATTTATGGAGGGGTATGTCCACGTCTTCTGTAGGCTCGTTGGTGACTGACAAGTCCGATGCGGGACAGGCAGGCACGGTTGCAGCAGTTGCAAGGGAAAATTGGTTGGTTGGGGTTGAGTTTTTCCTCCTTTGTCTTTTGTCAGTGAGGTGGGCTTTGCGGTATTCTTCAAAGGAGGTTGCTACCCACCGAACTGTGAGGCGCCAAGATGCATGGTTGGAGGCGAGATCAGCCCACTGGCGGTGGTCAATGTGGCAGGCACCAAGAGATTTCTTTAAGCTGTCTTTGTACCTCTTCTTTAGTGCACCTTTGTCTCGGTGGCCAGTGGAGAGCTTGCCATATAACACGATCTTGGGAAGGCGATGGTCCTCCATTCTGGAGACGTGACCCACCCAGCGCAGTTGGGTCTTCAGCAGCATGGATTCGATGCTTGCGGACTCTGCCAGCTCAAGTTCTTTGATGTTGGTGATGAAGTCATTCCAATGAATGTTGAGGATGGAGCGGAGACAGCACTGATGGAAGCGTTCTAGGAGCTGTAGGTGATGCTGGTAAAGGACCCATGATTCGGAGCTGAACAGGAGCGTGGGTATGACAACGGCTCTGTACACGCTGATCTTTGTTTCTTCAGGTGGTTGTTTTTCCAGACTCTTTTGTAGTCTTCCAAAGGCGCTATTTCCCTTGGCGAGTCTGTTGTCTATCTCTTTGTCGATCCTTGCATCAGATGAAATGGTGCAGCCGAGGTAGGTAAACTGGTTGACCGTTTTGAGTTCTGTGTGCCCGATGGAGATGTGGGGGGGCTGATAGTCATGGTGGGGAGCTGGCTGATGGAACACCTCAGTTTTCTTCAGGCTGACTTCCAGGCCAAACATTTTGGCAGTTTCCGCAAAACAGGACGTCATGCGCTAGAGAGCTGGCTCTGAATGGGCAACTAAAGCGGCATCGTCTGCAAAGAGTAGTTCACAGACAAGTTGCTCTTATGTCTTGGTATGAGCTTGCAGGCACCTCAGATTGAAGAGACTGCCATCCGTGCGGTACCGGAAGTAAACAGCGTCTTCATTGTTGAGGTCTTTCATGGCTTGTTTCAGCATCATGCTGAAGAAGATTGAAAAGAGGGTTGGTGCGAGGACGCAGCCTTGCTTCACGCCGTTGTCAATGGAGAAGGGTTCGGAGAGCTCATTGCTGTATCTGACCCGACCTTGTTGGCTTTTGTGCAGTTGGATAACCATGTTGAGGAACTTGGGGGGTCATCCGAGGCGCTCTAGTATTTGCCAAAACCCTTTCCTGCTCACGATGTCAAAGGCTTTGGTGAGGTCAACAAATGTGATGTAGAGTTCTTTGTTTTGTTCTCTGCACTTTTCTTGGAGCTGTCTGAGGGCAAAGACCATGTCAGTAGTTCCTCTGTTTGCGCGAAAGCCACACTGTGATTCTGGGAGGACATTTTGCTCTCAGTATTAGAAAAACCAATGAGATTATTGTGGATTTTATGAAGGGATGGCTTAGGGTTTATGCACGTGTCTTCATTAATGAAATAGCAGAAAAGAGGGTTTGTTGCTTCGAGTTCTCTTATTGGAAGACCTCTCCTCGAGCCAGCACATGAAATCAATGGTGAAGAAGGCACTGCAAGACCTCTACTTTCTGAGGATTTTTTTCTACAGGTATACTGCAGAAAGTATACTGACTGCAAGTGCCCTGGAATTCAGAAGGCTACAGAAAGTGGCAAACCTAGCCAAGTCCATTACAGGCATTAACTTCCCATCCATTGATGACATTTATGCAAGATGCTACCTCAAGAAATCAGCCAACATCATAAGGGACCCAATCACCCTTGGCATAACCTCTTGCTGCTACCTTCAGTTAAAGGTGCATGAGGATCAGGTTCAAGAACAGTTTTTATCCAATAACTACCAGGATCTAGAACTTCCCTGCATTTCCTGAAACTCTAAAACAAGAGGTATAATTGTATAATATTGATAAACTCTCAATATTGAATTGAGACATGTGTGTTGAAAATACCTATCAATGAAAATGAAAGAATATCCCATGCAGTAAACAAACTACCATGTGACATAATTCATGCCTCACTAGTTCCAATACCAAGGGTCAGTAATAATCTATAAATAGCATTTAATGTAGTGAAAATTCAGGAATCGCTTCTCATAATCTTGGGAAACACCAGAAGTGATTAAGAGCTCAGGAAGAAATAACAGAAAGAAAGGACCATCACTTGCTAGATTTAAACACTGTGATGAAATCCATAATTGTTCAATATTCCTTTGTATGAAAAACAATATTCTAGTGCATTAAAATCATCTACACAATAGAAACATTTACCAAATCTGAGTCCGTCATTTGAAAGAGATCATTTGGTTTTTTTTTAATTAACTCTTTCTTTGGCTTGGCTTCGCGGAAGAAGATTAATGGTCGGGTAATGTCCACGTCCGCTGCAGGCTCGTTTGTGGCTGACAAGTCCGATGTGGGACAGGCAGACACGGTTGCAGCGGTTGCAAGGGAAAATTGGTTGGTTGGGGTTGGGTGTTGGGTTTTTCCTCCTTTATCTTTTGTCAGTGAGGTGGGCACTGCGGTCTTCTTCAAAGGAAGTTGCTGCCTGCCGAACTGTGAGGCGCCAAGATGCACAGTTTGAGGCAATATCAGCCCACTGGCGGTGGTCAATGTGGCAGGCACCAAGAGATTTCTTTAGGCAGTCCTTGTACCTCTTATGAAAACTACTGTTTTCATAAAATGGCTCATTGCAAATTAGTTACTTGAGTAGATGTTGGAAATTGATAGCATCAACAAATAGTATTTCCTGGTGTTTAAAAGTACATTACATAAATACTGGTTCTCTCTTTTTTCACTACAGACCAACTTTAAAATACAAGTGAATCCATTAGCAAATATCTACTTCCAGATTTGTCCCTCTTTTAATCAAAACAAAAGCCCTCAGCAAATTGAATGTTTTAAGACTGTCAAAATATCTAGTATTTAAACCAATTAGAGTTTAACATCAAACCAAATGCAAATTTAACATAATTTAAAATTCTTACTGCAACTTTTAAATCCTCATTCTGTTGCTCTATTATTTTCACAATTTTCTCCAAATTCTCATCTCCTTCTGAAATACTTGAGTCATCTTCAGGAGGAATCTGGCCAAAGCAAAAAAAAACAGCAGAATCATGAAAAAGGAAGCAGTAGATTATTTATTAAAATGTTTTTTGTAGAGCGATTTCATCAATTCAATGTGCTAAAATTCATTCTATATACAAATAAGATAAAGGATCTTGACCCAAATGGTGACTGGCAATTCCTACTCATGCATGTTGTCTGACCCAGAGTCCCTCCAGTGTCTTATTACAAGGAATTTTATTTTGGTTTTAAATAGTACTCTTAGTGTTTTTGATTTTTAATGTTTAAATATTTGATTGATGGGGGAGAGTTAGACAGAATGTAGGAAAAAGAAGAGTTTAAACAAATTCTTCACTTTGCTGAGCATGAGATTGATGAAGGAGAAAGAGTGCTTGATACCTCAAATCAGCAAAGCAGAGTTTTGTGGTAGAAGTTCACCAGTGATTATACCGGAGAGAAATATAGTCATAAGATAATGGAGGGAAAATCACTAGTTGGAAATTGATTGAACAGTGAATGTGATAGTTTTTATTCTTGGTAATTGGATTTCAATTTTTATTCTTGTCAGCAAAATGTGCTATATTACTGAAGCAAAACCTCCCAATATTTGGATGAAATTCTTGTGCCAAAAAAACAGTAATTATCTATAAGCTTTCCAAATTATTTGCTGTACAGCTTGTATTAAGATGACAAATCCTCATCATTTGAAAACTGTAATATCTGACTTTGGACAAGGGAATATCATTTTGTAGTCTCTTATATCCTCTTCATAATTTCCTATACACATTTTTTGCATCAATAAATTTAGCATCCATACTGCTGTCCCTGCCATCCAAGTGATTTAGAGAAATAGGAACAAGAGCACACTATGCCACATTATTCATAACATCCCATCTATAGGAAACAGCGAGCAGTTCTGGACTTTGTTTCAGGAAATGTGGGAATGGTGGGTGTGAAAGAGCATTGAAGACAGCTGTCACAATTCAGATTTAGGCATTGTTGTAGTAATATTGAGGAGAGACCACGTCAAATTATTAAAAGATGCATAATGTTACCAATGAAGCAGCAAGCCTGAGGATTGGGAAATTTAACAATCACCAACAGAAGGCAGAACCACTGATAAGGAAAAGGGATGCAGATTTTATGTAAGCTGGTGTGAAACAAAAAAAAACAGACAGCAGCTTCGATGGAAAGGCAAAAAATGAAATATTAGCTATAATTATAGTAATAACAATATTTTATTATCATATACATTGTGCAATGCACCAAAGTTCTTTCTTGCATACTGCAGCCAAACAGGTACTTTGTTTAAAAAAAAGACAAATATAACTTAAAAATACAATATTATACCAAATTGAATTAAAAAGTCAATACAAAAACAAATATAGATCATGTATTCATAGCTATCATCGTGCAAACAAAAAGTGACATACTCGTGCAGATAATCCTTTTGTAGTGTTGGAGCAGTCCATGATTCAAGAGTCTGACAGCTACTGGGAAGAAACTATTCTTGAACCTATAGGTACGGTTCTTCAGGCTTCTGTACCTTCTGCCCAATGGCAGCAGAGAAAAGCAGTTTTGACCCACGTGATGAGGGTCGTTTATGGTGTTGGGTTCCTTCTTGATGTAGGTCCCTTAGAAGTTGAGGGAAGAGCAATTATATTAGGAAATACCATAAGCATTCCAAAAGCTAAATGGAGCTGCAACAGATGTTCAGGCACTTCATGAACAGATGTAAAAATAATACTTGTAGTGTTTGATTTTAGATTCCCCGTTATTCTCTTCATGCCAAGGGCTTAGATCGAGCAAAATTTATCAGGTAGATCCAGGAGGGTTTCTTGAAACAACAAGTAGATAGTTCAAAGAAGGATGGAGCCATGCTGAAGTTCAAGCTTATTGCCACATACAGAGGAGGTACAGTGAAAAAGTTTCTTTTGCAAACAGTATAGCTTGTCAATCCATGCAATAGTATAGCAGTAAAATCACAGTACAGAGAACATTCAGTTAAACAGCAGATGCAGCAATTATTTTACTGTGAAGTTTGTTTTGGGAATTTGATAAAAATGTGAAAAACTGTCCTTGAATTTGGTGATGCATGATCTCAAACATAAATTTTCTTCCCGATTGGAGTAGAGTGTAGTGTGATGTGGTGAAATGTCTTAATATGTTGGCTCTTTTCCAGGTAGTGTACATGTAGATGGAGTCAATAAATGTAATGGTCTAAGCTGCGTTCACATTTTTCTGCAGCTTCTTGCAGTCTTAAGTGGAGCAAATAACAGCGTACGCATATAACACACAGTGATAGATCCTAAGAGAATACTTTAAATGTTGCATCCATAAAAGTTATTGAGGGATGAAAGTGTCATGTCAAACTTCTGGTCCACTTGCATGGACATCGTATTAATTTGGATGGACTATAAATCTGTCGACTATCTCTACCTCAGCGCTGTTGATGAGGATGGAGGAGTGAATTCCATCTGTCTTCCAGAAGTCTATGACTAGCTCTTGCTGACCTTGAGGGAGAGGTTGTTGTCCTAGCACCAAAATTGTCTAACTCCCTTCTATATTCTGACTTTTTGTTTTTTGAGATCCAGCTTACGACAGTGGTGTCATTAATTAATTTATAAATGGGTTTGAGTGGTAAATAACCATATAGTCATGGGTATATAGGAAGTATAAGGATCTGAGTTTGCAGCTTTGAGGCCACCTATATTAAGAATAATCATGGAGGGAATGCTGTTCACCGATCCGTGCTGATTTTGGCCTGCAGGACAGGAAGTCTTGGATCCATTCGCAGGGGTGGGGGGCAGGGCTGAAATCAAGGTCATCGAGTTTGGGGATCAATTAATTTAGCACAATTTGAAGCAGGCGCTGTAATCAACAAATGGTAATCTGACATGAGTGTCCTTGCTTGTCTCGATGTTTCAGGGCTGAGTATAGTGCCAGGGAGATGGTAACTGCCATGGACTTTATTTGAGGAATGAGCCTGGCCAAGTAATTTGTTTCAATAGGGGAGAATTTTGGGAATAGGGACCATAATACTGTCAGCTTCAAGACTGGTGCTTGAGTGACAGTCATTGCACATGTTTTTTGCACTACTGATAACATATCTATTTATCCTTTTATATTTTATTGTTTTTCTTGTGGCATCTCAGTGGAAAAAGCCCACTTGCATTTACTGTCTCTACACCCTTCATAAATGTGTATACAAGTGCGTTTCCCCATATAGGAAAAGCTTGGGACCGGACAGTTTTTGGTTAATGGAACAATGGCTTTCCTCAGTTCAGTAGCATTAGCAGAATACTTGTATCAGCAGTTAAACAACAACGGCAGGGTTTTCGAGCATCAAAGAATGTTTAATACGTACCATAAACTAACTTGATCTTCACTTATTATGAACCATGACAGCTCCATTGTTATCAAATGGCACCAACAGAGTGTCAACTTGTGACATCATGTCTGCGCCGCGAAAAAGTTCAGTTCATGGATCATTTTGGTTAAAAGAACTTCAGATAAAGGGATAAATCTTCCCTCATTCTTCAAGCTCCAGAGAATAAAGTCCTAACCTATTTAACCTTTCCCTGTAACTCAGTTCCTCAAGTCCCAGCAACATCCTATTAAATCTTCTCTGCACTCTTTCAACTTTATTTACATATTTTTTTTGTAGTTAAGGTGAGCAAAGCTGTACATAATACTCCAGATTTGGCCTCACCAATGTCTTAAAACTTTACTATAACATGCCAATGCCTATACACAATAATTTTATTGATGAAGGCCAATGTGCCAAAAGCTTTCTTTATGGCCTTACCTGTGACCACACTTTCAGACAATTTTGCATCTGTTCTACTGCACTCCTCTGTGCCCTATTGTTTACTATGTATTTTCCACCTTAGTCTATCCTTCAAAAGCAATATCTCAAACTTGTCTGCATTAAATTCCATCTGCCATTTTGCAGCCCACATTTCCAGCTGGTTCAGATCCCTCTACAAGCTTTGAGTCTTTTTCTGTCCATTACACCTCTAATCTTAGTGTCATCTGTGTAATTGGAAGGAGAAGGACAAAGCACTCATGTGTTGCTATTGCCCTTTCAGAAGGCATTTGATATAATTAGACCATACAATATTAGGGACATTATAAAGGCATGGATTAAGAATTGGACAATAAGCTAAAGAGAGATGGAACAAGCAGCTCATTTTCAGGATCAGAGGGTGCTACAGGGATCAGTGCTGGAAAATCTGCCCTTCACAACCTATATCAATGATTCATATAAGGGATTACGTGTAGTAAACTGTATCCAAGTCTGATGACGATACAAATTCAGGTGGCTGATGGTCTGCATAATCCAAAAGGTTTCAGGGAGTACAGACTGCTTAATGAATGGACAGGAACTTGGCAGACAGAATACTTTTTTCCACATTATGAGCTCACCTACCTTGTGAAACACTTCCCCTGCTCCAAACTATTCTGATATATATTTAGGCTCTGTCGCTGTTGTGTCCATTTTCAAGTGAAATATTCACTTTGGCTTTCATCGGTCAGAAGAGAATCAGAATTTATTGTCATGAGCATGTCACAAAATTTGTTTTGCAGCTGCATTAGAGGTCCAAAAATTGCTATAAATGGCATTTTTAGAAATAAATAAATAAATTGGCGCAAAAGAAAATGAACCAGTGAGACAGTGTACATGGTTCATTGACCATTCAGAAATCTGATGGTGGAGAGAAAGAAACTGTTTTTGTAAAGTTGGATGTTTTTCTTCAGGCTTCTGTACCTCCTTCCTGATGGAAGGACTGAGAAGAGGGCATGGCTTGGGTGGTAAAGGTCCTTGATGATAGAGGCTACTTCTTGAGACAGCAGCTCAATGAAGTGAAGACTAATGCCCATGCCAATACTCCTGTGTATTGGCATCTTCATACTAGGCTGTGAAGCAACCAATCAGAATGCTCTCCATGATACACCTAAAGAAATTTGCAAGAGTCTTCAGTGGCATACCTAATCTCATCAAACCCCCAAAGAAGTATAGCTGCTGGCAAGCCTTGGATTAGTGTACACTGATGCAGAGGCATTCAAAGGGAAAAGTTCACTTTTATACAGGTTTATATCATGAAAATTGACAAAATGGGGAAAGCAATGGCAGCATGGAAGGTAAGGAATGGTCAGGGCTTGATATAAAAAGCAGGAGATCATTTGCATAAATGGAAACTTTATGTTCAATTCCCTTCCTACAAATCCCTGAAATAACCTCACATTCTTGAAATGCAATCGCTAATAGCTCTATGGCCAAATCAAAAAGCAATGGACTTAGAGGACACCTTGATGGATTCCCCTTTGGAGTTTAAAGGTTTATGACTGTTGAAAGTTAGTGAGAATTGAAGCCATAGGGCATGAATAAATTAATTTAATCCATGTAATAAAACATGGTCCAAAATTGATTTTTTCTAAGATTATAATGTCGACCCAATCAAACGCTTTCTCTGCATCTAAGGAAAGAACATATTGAGCAGCAACAGTGGAAGGTAAGTACATTATATCAAATAAGTGACATGCCTTGCAGGTTTTGCCTCTTTAGGCAAAGACTAGTAGAAGGCAACTCTGATTTCAAATCCCCGGGCTCGGCTCACCCAGCCATTAGTACCTGGAAAGGACCCCAACTAGGGCAAATAGCACAAGTCAGTCTGGCAGTATGGGCTGGCAGCTGTGATAGAGCGCAAAAAACAGTTTCCATAGTGGTCTGCAGCAGCAAATTTGGTGGGCAAAGGATCCGTAAGGACAACGGCCAGCGAGCATGGTCTTGAAAAAGACCTCTGTGGGGCAATCCTGCATCACTCTGGCTGTTGTGCCTCGCACTCTGCCAGACTCAGCGGGAGGCATTTGTCCTGGGCAACACTCACCTCCAAGTCCTTGCCAAGGCACACGGTGCCTAAAGCTGAAAAGCTTCAAGGCACCATGTTCATCTTCGCTTGCGAAGGGATGGGCCATGGATGGGATGGGATGGATGGGTGGATTAAAATAAGAGTAAAGGTTTTTAATCTTCAGAAATATTCTCCAAACAACAGGCCAAAACTTTAGCCAAAATCTTAACATTAACATTTATTTGAGGGATGCCAGGAAAGGTCATAGATAATAGGGGCTTGATCCGATATTAATATACTCTGATAATTGCAAAAGCAAGTCAGTAGGATTAATTAATTATCAATAAGAAAATAATCAATTTGCAAAGAAGAATGATGAATGTGTGAAAAGAAAGAATCTCCTATTTTGGATAAACAAAATGCCGAATAACAGAAATGCCATAATTTGATACAAAAAAATAATGAATTAATGAGGCAGATTTACTGCTTGTTACAGACTTAGAAGAAAGCAGAGACTAACCAACAATTAAAATCCCCATCAAGCACCAGAGAGTATAAACTCAAGTCCGGCAAGGAGGAAAAAAAAAGTTCCAAAAAACACACATCATCTACATTAGGGACATAAAAATCAAACTACCATTTTATTATACAATTTCCCTGAACCAATGACATAACGAATATTTGTATCTGATACAACATTCTGATGAATAATGTGAATATTTAGATTAATAAAAATTAAGACAACTCTAGCTTTAGCGTGAAAGGAGTATAGCATCGCAGTCCATCAGCAATAGAAATTTACCAAGACAATGCTATTTTTAAAACAATATATTTATTTATTAATAAATATAAGTTAACTAAACTTAACCCAAATATGTGCGAATATACGTGTGTGTGTGTGTTACCCAGACCATTACAGCTTCGGCACCATTCTGGAAAGTCAATTCAAAGTTAAGTCTTAGAAATTCTGTGCTGAAACTCAGACTTTTAAACTGATGCTCAGAAGTAATTACAAAGGAGGTGCGAAAGAGAGAGACTTTGTGATCAGATAGTCAAAAAACTCAAGAATCCTTGTTGGGTTGCTTCCAAGAAATGTCGTTTCATATGAATGATTGTCACAACTCCCTCTTCTTTGTTTAGGGGAAATGAAATGTGTGGCTACCATGACATTTCCAAAATCCATGCACTGGTCAAATGAAATGACCATCAGAATTATCACAATCCAAATATAGGAATCCACCTGCTTACTTTACACAGATATGGATCAATCAAAATGACCATTACAATAGTCAGGGTGGTTCAATGTTTCCCCTAACAAGAAGAAACAGTGGAAGTGTCAATTTCACACAAATTCACTTCACTTCTGTGTCTTGCAGATCTCTGGTTTCTCATTAATCAATACTGTTGCTTCAAGTGTCACACTCACCATCTGTTTCTCCTCAATAAACACCATTGTTCTTTTGTCTTCTTCAAAAGCATTACTGTTTAAAGTCAATATTTAATGGTTGCTATGAAAGGTTTGCAGCCTGTGTTAACTCTTAAAGTGACACTCACAAAAAAAACCAGGAGCTTGTAATAGGAGGAATGAAAATGCTACTCCCTCCATCTTGTCATGAGGCAAGAATTATCACAACTATGAATATGCATTTCTTGTAAAAATACAATTGTAGCATTGTTGTTTAATATGGGAAACACATCTCTTAACCAGATGATTCAAATCTTTTACATTCCAAATAAGGAAATTAATAAAATTATCTATACTTTTTCATTAATAATGTAAATTGATTCGTACAAATACTATCCAAAATGCAAGAGTCAGCCTTGAGGCAAAAACTTGAAACTAGTAATACCCTTACAAAGTCAGAACTTGCACAGATTCCTAAAGCAATAACAACCTTGAGAAATCAACCCCCCTCCCTTCCATCCCCCTCCCTCCCACACCAAATTCAGACAGCTGCTAAAGTTGTCAACAGCATTCTCTTCAAAACAATTGGCTGCAGCATCGTGCAGCAGTAGCAATCAAATGCTTCCGCTTACTTTCCATTTCTTCCACCTATATGGCTCTTTATTTTACATCCAAAGTGTTTCATACTATATGCCTTTCATTCCCTTTATCTATACTTGCATTAAAATGGCTACAAGAAGTGGCAAATCAGGGAGGCTAGTCCTGAACTACTGAATCAGTTGTTAGCCCAATGATTTTAAAGATATTTTGGGTCAGATTGATAGTAAACCTGACCAATACTAAAAATTAAGTGAGGAACATGGTGAACATTTGTCATCTTTCGCGATCAAATTGAACAACGTGTGCAAGCACGTTGACAAAATGGGAAGTGTATGGTCTAGATGAAGTGACAGTGATTTGAAACTAATGGTGAAAGTCATTGATCTGGAAGACAGGTGCAGACGACAAAATCTACATATTCTGGACTTGGCTAAATCTACCGAAAGTAGGACGCTTACAAAAATGTTTGGTTGCCTTGATTGGTTTTGGGGAAGGAGCTACTCCCATCTCCGCTAACAATTGATAGAGCTCATCACTTGTTAATACCTAAGCCAGCTCCAGAGCAGAGACCGACCGCTTGGTCATTCTTCGGCTACACAATTATCAAATAAAAGATTCTATGATTCATGAAGCTTGCAAAAGAGGGAAACTCAAAAATCGTGGCTAACACATCAGGATTGTAGAAGATTACTGCCCCAAAATTTTGAAGCAGCACATCAAATACAGAGAAGTAAAGTCGGAGTTGTGCAAGCATGTTTCCAAGCCTTCCTTGTATCCCTCAGGTTTCCATGTTACACTTCCCATTGGACAAAAGAAGTGGCTGCGCTCGGTTGAAGAGGCTCAGAGCTACGTGGATGATCTCCTTATTACATTGTGCACAGTGGGAATTTCTACTTGATGACCGAAGCAGATTAACTTTTATTACATTTAAGGATTCTAACACTTATTACGTATTATTTGCTGGGTGAGGACTGGCTGAATTTCTTTGCCTTGCCAACTTTTTTTTATGGGGTAATAAACCGACTTGGGTTCTAGTCATGTAAGTATTTTTTGTATTAAATTCATTGAGATTAAATTTTTATGAGAAGAATACTAAGAAATATACATTCATTTCTCTTCGGGTTTCAGGGAAATGACCAAGCCAGCCGTCGTTGATGGCTGCAACGGCTGGCCAAACTTCATGTGACGGACAGATCCACCAGCCACCGATTCCTGGTGGACACAGGGGCTGAGCTCAGCATCTTTCCCCCCACAGCATTAGAGACTCGCACCTGATCTCGAGGTCCAACACTGCAAGCGGCTATCGGCTCCACCATCAGGACCTATTGCATGTGCAGGGTATAGATCCAGATCGTAAAGTGAGCTGTTATGGGCTGACTTTCTCAGAGCTCATGGCTTATTGGTTGACATGAAGGGCAAAAGGCTGATCAACGCCCAAACATTCCACTCTACCCGACTGGACACAGCAGAAGTCTGTAGGTCCGAAATCGCTGCCATAGTCGGCACCAGGGATGAGTTTGACGAGATCCTCCATGAATTCCCCACCATCTTAGAGCCATGGTTCAATGCTGCCCTGCCCCAGCATGGGGTCTTCCACCACATCACCACACAGGGCCCCCCACTGCACGCTAGACCCAGACGGCTGCCGCCCAAGAAGCTCCAGCAAGCAAAGGAGTTCTCCAGGCTCCAGGAACTGGGAATCATCTAGCACTCATACAGCGCCTGGGCATCACCGCTCCATATGGTTCCAGGGGCTGGAGACCATGCGGTGACTACCGTTGGTTGAATGATGCAACCAACCCCGACAGGTATCCGGTGCCCCACATACAGGACTTCTCCGCCAACCTCCATGGCACTCGGGTCTTCTCCAAAGTGGACCATGTGCGGGGATACCATCAGATCCCGGTGCATCCAGATGACATGGGTAAGACAGCCATTATCACCCCTTTTGGCCTCTTCGAGTTCCTGCATATGCCCTTCGGTCTAAAGAACATGGCCCAAACATTCCAGCGCCTCATGGATGCAGTTGGAAAAGACCTGGACTTCGTGTTCATTTACCTGGATGATATTCTCATTGCCAGTCACAACCGCGATGAACACAAAGCCCATATCCACACACTCGTTGCCCGGCTGGCGGACTTTGGCCTCACGGTCAACGCGGACAAATGCCGGTTCGGCAAGGAGTCCCTCCAGTTACTGGGGCACACCATTTCGGCGGCTGGGACCGTGCTGGCACCAGAGAAGGTAGTGGCTGGACAACGATTCCCCAAACCCTCCACCCTGAAAGGCCTCCAAGAGTTCACGAGGATTGTGAATTTTACCATTATTTCATCCCCGGAGCTGCGTGCACCATGCGCCCATTGTTCGTACTCATGGCCACCAAAGAAAAGACTTTATCATGGTCAGAGGAGGCACACAGGGCTTTCATCGTGACAAAGCCAGCACCATGCTGCTGGTGCACCCGCAGCCAGAGGCAGACACGGCGCGGCACTCTCCATGGATGCCTCAGCTACAGCAGTGGGGGTGGGGGTTCTGGAACAGTGGATCAATGGACAATGGTGCCCGCTAGCCTTTTTCAGCAAGCAGCTACAGCCACCGGAGTTCAAATACAGCTCCTTCGACCGGGAGCCATCCACCATTTCCGCTACTTCCTCGAGGGCAGGCCGTTCACAGCCTTCATGGATCACAAACCCCTCACTCAAGCACTGGCGATGGCCAAGGATCCGTGGTCCGTCAGACAGCAGTGCCACCTCTCAACCGTGTCTGAGTTCACGACCGACATCTGACACAAGGCTGGCAAGGTCAATATAGTGGTGGATGCGCTCTCCTGTCCAGCCATCAGTACTTTCATTACCGGCTTGGATTACGAGCAATTGACTCAGGCACAGAGGAACAATGCGGAGATGCAGACCATCCGGACCGCCATCTTGGGCCTCAAACTCAAGGATGTCAGGGTGCCCAGCAGCCTGGACACATTGCTCTGCGACGTCTCAACAGGCACACCACGCCCGGTGGTCCTGCTGCACTGGAGGGTGAAGGTCTTCAGTCTGATCCATGACCTCGCTCATCCAGCGGTAAAGACAACCGTGCGGATAGTTGAGGAGCAGTTTGTGTGTCACAGGCACAGAAGGAGGTGGCAGAACTGGCCAGGATCTGTACTGGGTGCCAGACCTCCAAGGTCCAGCGACATACGCGAGCCCTCATCCAGAACTTCGACCCTGCAGTTCACAGATTCCAACACATTCACGTTGATGTCGTCAGGCCCCTGCTGGTGTCCAAGGAGGCTCATTACCTCCTCACAGAGGTGGATCGGGCTACAAGTTGGCCGGGGGCCATCCTAATTAAGGAGGCCTCCGCGGAGACGTGCGCCAGGACTCTGATCAGCTAATGGATCGCCCGTTTCGGAATCCCGGTGCACATCACTAGTGACAGAGGGGCGCAGTTTTTGTCTGCCCTGTGGACTCAGATGGCAAAACTCTTGCAGGTCAAATTCCACCAGACCACAGCATACCACCCGCTGTCCAACAGGTTGGTGGAGAGGTTCCATAGGCACCTGAAGGCATCACTTATGGCCAGGCTCTCTGGACCAGACTGGGCGGACGAACAACCCTGGGTCCTCCTTGGGATTAGGACCACACCTAAGGAGAACCTGCAGGCTTCAGCAATGGAGATGGTCTATGGTGCACCACTTTCCCTGCCGGGTGAGGTTTTTGGCCCAGACCCTGACACCACAGCCACCAACTAAAACCTGCTGGTGGACCTACACAGGCGACTGGCCTCCCTAGCTCCCCCACCCCCAGCACCCAGCTGTTTCATCTCCCCAAAGAGCTCGACTCGGCCCAGTTCGTTTTTGTGCAGAGGGAACCACAAGGTGCACCACTACAGTGACCGTACGAGGGGCCATACAAAGTCTTGCACCAGTCTGCCTGAATGTTCACCCTGGACATTAGGGGGAGGGAGGAATTTTTTTACGGAGGACGGCCTGAAGGTGGCCCATCTGGACATGTCACAGCTGGTGCAGACTGCCATGCCCAAGCGCCGGGGCCGCCCGCCAAATCGACAGGACGCGTCGTCGGTTCTGGGGGGGGGGGTTGTGTGGTGGCACACATCCTCATGACAAACCGGCCCCGCTTGTATTGCCACATGGCAGGCAACCATGGGGAAATGGCATCGTCAGAGGTTTCTCTCTGACTCCAGTATCCCTTCCAGTGCACACCCTGGGCAGCGATTATGATGTCACAATGCACCAAGTGACTGAGCTCATGCTGCCCTTATAGGGGCGCGCTGCATCTGAATAAAAACAGTCATTAACGACCTTCAGCGTTGTTCATTTGTTTAAACTTTATTATATACTTTTTAAAACTGCATGAAGAATTCGAAAACATTTTTTTTTGGTTGTAGTCTTTCTAGAATGAAGTAGCATTTGGAAGAGCTGATTATATTTACAGTAACAAGAATGGAGCTAGAGATGACATGTCCATCTAAAAAATTTGTTTGGGTGTAAAGACAATTTTAAAAAACATTTAAATTAAATTTTAATTTTTAAAAACTAATTTAGACACACAGCATGGTAACAGACAATTTTGGCCCATGATTCTGTGCCACCCAATTAACCTACAGCCCTGGTATGTTTCAAAGTGGGAGGAAACCGGTGCCCCTGGGGAAAACCTGTGGAGACACTGGGAGAAGGTACAAACTCCTTACAGACAGCGTGGGATTCAAACCCTCGCCCCAATTGCTGGTGCTGTAAAGGCATTCAGCTAACTGTTATGGCAACCATGCCATCCCAAGGATCAAGTTGCAGAGGGAGTCAACAACAAGTGACTTCTAACACATAGAAAGTGATGAAAGTGGAAAAATCAGTCATAGAATTAAGAGATTGTGAGAAGGAGCTAGAAAGAAAAATAGATTATTTGGAAAATCAAAGCAGAAGGAATAATGTGAAAATTGTTTGTTTGCCTGAAGGTATAGAAGGACAAGATCCTCTTTGTTTTTTTAAAGACTGGATTCCGCAAATATTAGGGCAAGAATTTTTCCCTGGGGGATTGGCACTGAAAAGAGCCCATAGAGCTTTAAGAAGAACACCCTCAGTTGGTCAACCTCCAAGACCAACTTTTTTTTGATGTTTGAGTTATTTGGATAGAGAAGCAATACTTCGACTTACAGTACAAAATGCGAGACGACAAACCTCATTATTGATCCAGAATAGCAAAGTCATTTTTTAATCCAGATTTGAGTCTAGATGTCATTCAACGACGACATCGATTTAATCCAATTAAAGAAGTTTTGTGGCGAAAAGGTTATAAGTCTACTTTTCATTACCCTGCAGTGTTGAAGGTCTTTTATGGAGACTATCAATCTCAGTTTTTTGAAACTGATTGTGAAGCAATGATTTTTGCTGATTCATTGCTAGATATAAAAGGACAAAGACATAGTCCACCATTATCTCCTAAATAAAAATTTGGTAGCTCTGGAAACGGAAGAAATGGCAGAAATGGGAAAAATGGGAATGGAAAGAGTCCACCTCTTTCTGAAATGGGATCTTCGAGATTGGAGTCTCTTGGATGAAAAGAAGAATTTTCTTATTTTATTTTTTCTCTTGTTATTATGATACTTGGATGTTACTGATTGTTTAGCTGGGGAGGGAGAGATTTGCACTAAGTTCATTAGTAGTCATCAGCCACTGGTGGATGATCCACACCCAATTTTTGTTTAGGGGATTACTACCTTTTGGTAGTTTTTTTTTGGGGGGGGATTTTTTTTAAACTTTTTTGTTAGTTTTTAATTTGTGAATATTTTTATTGCATGACCTATATACGTTGATTTGAGTTATTGTACAAAGATATTATTGGTATTTAGTAATAATAGTAGATATGCCGAAGTTGAGGTTTGCTACGTTTAATGTTCGAGGATTAAATAGTCAGATTAAACATAAGCGAGCCTTGGCGTATATTAAGAAAATGAAAATTGATATTGCCTTTTCACAAGGAACACATTTGAATGTGAAGGAAAGTGTGAAATTAAAAAGGGATTGGGTTGGGCATGTATATTCTTCTTCATTTAATTCTAGAGCTAAAGGTGCAGCAATTTTGATACATAAAAATTATCTTTTGAATTACAATCAATGGAGGAAAAGGCAGGATGTATCCTTAAATTGAATTGTAAGATTTTTAGTGAATTTTGGACTTAATATTTATGCTCAAATGCAGATGATGAAGTATTTATTTCGGATGCATTTTTATGTTTGGGTCAACCTAATAATAATATTTTAGTTGGTGGTGATTTTAATTGTGTTTTGGAACCTTTATTAGACAAATCTCCGAAGAAAATTAAAAAATCCAAGATGGCAATCCAGGTCCAAGTGTTGATGAAAGATCTTAATTTAGTAGATATTTGGAGACGTCTTAATCCGACAGAGAAAGATTTTTCATTTTATTCATCTGGACATGAATCATTTTCAAGGATTGACTTCTTTTCAGTATCGGCACATTTACAAGGGAAAATACAACAAGCGGAATATAAAAGTAGGGTGATTTCAGATCATTCTCTGTTATATTTTACATATGAAACCTGAGAAAATTCAAATAGCTTATCGTTGGAGATTCAATACAATGTTGTTAAAAATATGGAATTTATTGATTTTTTGAAAGAACAAATTAATTTTTTTTGAAAGAAAATTCTAAATCTGTTCAAAGTAAGTTTGTATTATGGGATGCTATGAAAGCCTATTTGAGAGGACAAATAATTAGTTATACTTCTAAAATGAAAAAGAATCGATTAAATCAGAGTCTTGAATTAGAGAAACAGATCGATGAGTTAGAAAAGGAATTTCAGAAAGATGCTACAGAAGATCAAAAAATAGAATTATCTAGGCTGAAATTGAAATATAATACCTTGATTTTTTTTAATCACAGTTGAATTTACCGATATTATAGGATGGAGCTATACAGGAGTTAGAAGAAACATTTACTGATTCGGAACTTAAAATGGCTATGCTGGAAATGCCAAATGGTAAATCACCTGGTGATGATGGATTTTCGGTTGAATTTTATAAAATTTTTTATGATGATTTATCTAGTGTTTGGGGATGTATTACGTCAACTTGGAGAACATTATGATTTACCTGAGTCTTGTTCTAGTGCTTTAATTACAGTAATTCCTAAAAAAGATAGAGTTCCTTTGAAGGTATCTTCATATAGACCAATTTTGTTGTTAAATGTAGATTATAAAATAATAGCTAAAGTATTAGCGAATAGATTGGCTAAATTTTTACCTAAGTTGATTCATATTGATCAAACAGGTTTTATAAAGAATAGATATGCTTCCGATAATATTTTGCGAGTGATCAGTTTGATTAATAGATTTTGACAATCTTTAGATCACCCGATGGTGATATCCTTAGGTGCAGAAAAAGCATTTGATAGAGTTGAATGGAATTTTTTGTTTAAAGTTTTGGAGAAATTTAAGTTTGGTCCTTCTTTTATCGGTTGGATTAGGGCTCTCTATAGTAAATCGGTAGCTAGAGTATTGACGAATGGTTTGATTTCAGAATCTTTTAAGTTAACTCGATCAACCTATCAAGGTTGTCCTTTATCACCAGCTTTGTTTGTGTTAGTGATTGAACCTTTAGCACAGTTGATAAGACAAAATACACAGATACAAGGTATGAAAGTTTTAGATGAGGAGTATAAAATTAATTTATTTGCTGATGACGTATTGGTGTATTTAACAAATCTAGCTCAGTCACTTTTGCATGTGAAGGAATGGATGTCTTTCTGGATATAAAGTTAATTGGGAAAAAAAGTGAAATATTACCGGTAAGTGAAGGAGATTATTCAATTTATAAGAATATTATTAATTTGAAGTGGACTGATTGAATTAATATAATTTTGAATGTTAATAATCAATCTTTATATAAATTAAATTATGCTCCATTAATGAAAAAAAAATAAAACTGATTTGATTCAATGGAAATATTTACCTATTAATTTAATGGGAAGGATAAATACAATTAAGATGAATATCTTTCCACGTATACAATATTTGTTTAAGTCTATTCCATATTTAATTGATAAACATTTTTTTTTGAGATTTTTGAGTTTTTATGGAGGGGTAAATTTTCGAGAGTAGCTTTGAATAAATTAACTTGGAAATATGAATTAGGGGGATTACGTTTACCACATTTTCAAAATTATTATGAAGCAGCCCAACTTAAATTTATCAGTTCATTGATGGATTTGGTACAGCCTCCTAGTTGGGCTAAAATTGAGATGGCAAGTATTTCTGAATTTGAAATACAACAAATTTTGTTTAGATGGAATATAAATTTGTTACAACAATATAATGTGCCTATACTAAAACATTTAATGAAGTTATGGATAAAGAAAAATAAAATGACAGGCTCTAGGGGTAAATTATTGGCTTTGACTCCATTGTATAATAATCAACTTATTTATTTTTCAATACATAATAAAAGTTTATTGCATTGGAGATTTAAAGGTGTGAAAAATTTGGGAGATTGTTTTGAAGAGGGTAAGTTTTTATCTTTTAATCAAATGAGGGAAGATTTTGATATTGATAAGAACTCTTTATTTCTTTATTATCAAATTCAATCTTTGGTAAAATGTATGTTTGGTAGAGATATGATTTTACCTAAAATGACTAAATTTGAGACTTTTCTTATGAAGGTACCAGAGAATGGTTCTATTTCATCTATTTATCAAATATTACAGGATGGTATGGATAAAAAGGGTTGGGATAGATCTAAAATTAAATGGGAAGCGGATACTGGTTTTATTTTTTCTGAAGATGATTGGCTAGATATCTGTTATGATAGTGTAACTAGATTGATAAATGCATGTTATGCAATGATTAATTACAATTTTTACATCAATTATATTTGACACCTGAAAAATTTAAAAAATATGGTTTTCATGAATCAGATTTATGTTTTAGATGTGGTGATATGGTTGGAACTTTTTTTCATGCTGTTTGGTTATGTATACATATACAATCTTTTTGGAAGAAAATTCAATCGTTTTTCGAATACCTGTGTAAGATTAAAATAGTTTTAGATCCAACAGTATTTTTATTGCATAGTTTGCAACCTCTGAAAGGTTTAGGATTAGATAAGTTCCAGCTTGCTTTTGTATATTTAGCTTTATCCGTAGCGAAAAAATGTATTGCTAGTATGTGGAAAGATACAAATATGATTGATATTAATAGATGCCATATGAGATGAAATATTGTTTCATAATGGAAAAAATTACATATCTTTCGCTTGATAATTATAATTTTTTATTAATAAGTGGCTGTTATACCCGGAATATTTACATTTCAATTTATATTGACTAGATTTTAATATGTATATTTAACTTTTTCTTTAATATTCTTTCTTTTTTTCTTTTTTTATGGATCTCAGGAGAGTTGGCTGAAGGAGGGGTTCTTTTCTTTTTTTTCTGTATATAAAAAAATGTCCATGTTTATGTTTAATTGCTGCATATGTCATATATTATTTGTTTTTTGAATGAATAAATAAAGTTTAAAAAAATGGAATATCAGATAAATGCAAGAAAAAGATGATGAAACTAAATATCAGCCATGATTTTATAGCATGGCAGAGCAGCATGGAAACAGAATAATCTACTTCTAATTCTACTTAAATTCTAGATAAAATTGGGCTTTCCTTCTAATTTATGTTAAAAATTGATTGGAACTGACTAATTGAAGCTAAATCAACGTGAGAGCAATGGGAAGAATGTAAACAAATGTCAAAGATTAAGACTAAATCGGTTCCCAATACAACAGCAAGGACTTTTCGTACAAATTAATTTATTACCATCTGATTATACAAGTTCAACCTGACAAAACAGCTTTCTCTGGTGCTCAGAATAAAAGCATGAGCCATAACACACATAAAAATACTGTACATACATACATATATAAAAATAAATAAATATTGTTAAATAAATAGTCGTGTCTCAGAGGGTTTGCATGAGCAGTTCATCAGTTGTTCAGTCGTCTCATTGCCCATGACTTGAAGCCCATTCTCAGCCTGGTGGTTCTAGCTCTGATATTCTTGTAACTCTTTGATGATGGGAGTTGCTGGAAGATGCTGTGTGCTAGGTGTTAGGGATCCTCAATGATTTTGTGAGCCCTCTTCAGACAACGATCCCAATAGATCACATCAATGGGGACGGAGAGAGACCCCAGTGATCATCTCTTCCATTCATGGCCCTGTGAACTGACCTCCAATCCAATGCTCTCCAGCAACTGTACCACTCTGTGATGTAATCAGCCAGGATGCTCTCTTTAGAGCTCCTGTCATCTCAGTCTTTTCAGGAAATGCAGTCGCTGTTGATCCTTCCTGATAAGTGAGGAGATGTGTGTCCAGGATAGGACAATTCTTAAGAGGGCTCTGGGGAATTTAATGCTCTCCATTCTCTCCACCACTAGGTAGTGCAGTGGAGGTGGTTGCCCCTGGTCCTCCTGAAGGTAAGTATACACCGAAAAGCCAAGAAGAGACATGCTTGGTCAAAAAAATTGTTTTTTGCAGAACCCCAATACATTTTTCAAATATGTAAATGGAAAGTAGACAAGAAAGATAAATATAGTTCCCATCAAAGATCAAAATGGAAGCTAAAGGCTTGCACAAATAGTTCTAAATGAATAATTCTCTTCACAGAAAGGAAAGGAAATAAAATAATGAAAATAAAGTAATGAAATAAATTAAAAACAAATAGTGGGGGCATATTAAAAAGTCATCCTTAAAATTTTCAGGTCTGTTAACTGCAAATGGAAGTCAGAGAGGTGTTGGAGGTCAGGCTCAGGGATGTCTGATCTTACACTTTCCTACTGAACATTTTATTGAAATAGAGTGGCAGTTCCTGTCTACTGGTTCCTCAGCTTTAGCATATAAACACCAATCCTGTTCATTTGTCCATCTTAATTAAAAAGGGGAACTTGACTAACTTTTTGTTTTGTTTGCTTTTTTAAAAAATGGTAAACATTTGAAAAGATTTAAATAAAATTGACATCAAATCTGTGCAAACTACATAGCTTTTGTTATTATAGAAATTAAACCACATAAAAACATGTTTTGATAGTAAGGTGTGCACTTAATAGTCAAAATATTTAAGATTTAATTTAACTTTTAAAAATGTACAGTACCTCTTCATATTGGTAATCATCTTCAGGTTCTTCTGTAAGAGTAACCTCTAAAGCATGGGTTAAGTTAAGGAATACACACAGTACATGAAGATTTTTTAAAAGGTAATGTCCACATCCCAGATGGGCATCTTTGGTAACTGCAAATTTGGGTATTTTAAAATGTCCAAACCTAAAGAAAAGAAAAATTAATTACTTCAGTGAAATAGACAATCAAGTGGGATGATGGTACCATTGTTAGAAAAGACTTGCTCACTAAAAGAGCTGCTTATTTGCCAAGATACTGCAGTTAACAGAAGTAAATTGTATTGCAATACAAAACCAATAACTTTTGGTGATACGAATGAGTCATTTGCTATATCATTTGCTGCAGGCAGCAAAGATAATAGAAGCATAATGGACTGAATAGAGCTGATTAGTAGCCAGCAACTCAATAGAGTTACAATCGTAACACAAATCACTTTCAACTTCCATGCATGTTCATTGATAATCCAAAAGGAGCAGGAAATCAAATGCCAATGCATCTGATCTCCCACTCTGCAGTTGAACTCACTACTTAGGACAGCTCCAGAGCACTGATATACTCAGACTTTTAGATGCAAAATGTCAGCATTTTGATATGTTTTCATTTAAAAAAAAAGAAAATTAATCATTTTAATTTCTTTACCTATTTATTAGTGCAATTTTAATGCTTTTGACAGCAGTGAGTTGTCAAAAGTTGTCAGGGTGTTCTTGGGGCAACCCTGAAATACACCTCCCAAGGTCCAGTTACCATTCAAAGCTCCTTTACTTTCTTGAATACCTCTCCATTTCAAGAGGTGAGCTGGGCTTGGGTTAGAGACCAGAAGAATCCAACCCATTATTTTTCAAGTTATTCTCATTAATAATGCAGTCTAGTATCTCAAAATCATGAAGTTACCAAGTAACCCACAGAGTCAATTCAGGCAAGGCTTGAGAGCTCCACCAGCCAGTGCAAGATTTTAAATTTAGCAAATGTGCATAACACCCTGCTCTTCAGAGAAGGTTGCTTATTCTTCCATGATGTACCTCCATTAAAACAAGTCATGGCACATATAAAATTAATTAGGTGCAGGTAATTTTAAAACCTCATCCATTTTTGGTTTTAAATTTACCACCTCATCACACTTCACAACAAAGCAAGATATTATTGTTCAGCTTGTTAATCAGCTTTATGCAGGTTTAGTCAGTGGCTGAATAACAATCAAGATCAAGAACCAGAGCTGAATGTTTTCCTTTCTGCTCCAGAGATGCCAATTATATTGCACATGCACAACCTCAGTTACCAGTTCATGTTGATTATTAAACTCCCTTTTGACTTCTCCACTTCCCATATATTTACATCTAATTTCCGAGAATTATATTACATAAACATCAAAAAAAGTTAAAAAATTGACAAAAGGAGGATGTTTCAAGTGATTACTCTCCTGTGAAGATTTCTGGTACATTAAATTTATTACAGAGGAAAGGCGCAATGTACAGAAAAGGGATTGTTATACATATTATAGAATCAGAGTCAGACTCCAATACAGCACAGAAACAGGCCCTTCAGCCAGAGTTTGCATCAATCATCAAGCACCTCTGTTATTCACATACATCCCATTTTATTCACAGCACATTACCTCAGCTCCCCAGATTGTCTTTTCTTTGGCTTGGCTTCGCGGGTGAAGATTTATGGAGGGGTATGTCCACGTCTGCTGCAGGCTCGTTGGTGACTGACAAGTCCAATGCGGGACAGGCAGGCACGGTTGCAAGGGAAAATTGGTGGGTTGGGGTTGGGTGTTGGGTTTTTCCTCCTTTGTTTTTTGTCAGTGAGGTGATTACTCACCTACACACAAAGGGCAATTTACATACCAAATGCATGTTGGATACTGGGATGCTGCAGAGAAAGTAAATAAGCAAATTCTATACTGGCAGTTCTAGAGGTCAGATTGATTAAGATGTGAAGCAAGCAACTCAACTACCTAACCTCTATCATTGTACCACCTAACAGTCACAGCACAAGAATATCACATATGAATAACCACATGAAATTATAGCATCATGTAATCATACAGCACTAAAACAAGCCCGTCAAGCCCACCTCCTCCATGCTGCCTGCCTATAATAATCCCATTTGCCTACATTAAGTTTGTATCCCTCTATACCTTTCCTGTCTAATGTATTTTAGACTCTAATTACATCTGCCTCTGCCACATTGTCTAGCATTCCAGATAACCACAATTGTCTATGTAAAAAAAATTTTCCTTCTGAACTCCTTTAAAAATGTTTTCCTTCTTAAACCTGCACCCTCTAATTCAAGACTCCCCTGTTCAGGGGAAAAAATTGACCATGTATGCCCCTTATAATTTTATAAATCGTTTTTAGGCAACGCCTCAGCCCCTACTTTCTACCCAGAATATGCCCAGTCTATCAAATTTCTCCTTGTAACAACAGCCTTTATACAGTGTGGTCTTTACAAAGGGATGCAGTGAGACAATTAACCTGCCTTCATCAGCAGGATTACGGTGGAGAGGGCTGGTAACCTCAAAGTTTCTGGACATGCAGATATGTCAACACATCAAGGCAACCATTAAGGAGGTATACCAATGCTTCTAATTTCTAAGGAATCAGAGGAATTTTGGCAGGTGTATTGAGATGGTATACTGACTGGTTGCATCACGTCCTGGTTAGAAGCTCAAAAGCCGAGGAACACATAAAGCTGAAGAAAGCAGCAGATGAACCCAAATTTATCACATGCACCAATTTCCTATCTAAAAAAAAATCAATACAGGGCGCTGCTTTAAGATGGCAGACAACATCGTAAAACACCCCCAGAGAAATTCATAATAGGGAACTAGGAAATGGGTGACCAATTGAATAGATTCTTTAATTTGCTATTCACTAAGGAAGATACACATAAAAGGTCAAGGTTCTATTATCACGTAATACTACATTTAGAATGTAACACAAATTAAATTCTTTAACTTTTGTCTACCGTAAGGCCGAAAGAGAGTCACCACTTTGTCAAGTGCCCCTCACGGAAACCTACAGCACCTGGTGTTCAAAGGCAGACTAATCACAGGCAATATTCAGTCTATATGTGGCATTCTGGGAGTACAAGGGGAAATTATCAGTTTTGAAATTATGCAAGTTCAATTGATGACACTAAAGAAGGGCCCTAAAAGTAATGGATGCATTAATAATTATTTTCCCAATATTCTCTACACTATGAATTAGTCCCTTTAGAATAGGATATTCAGAATCAGAATTTATTGTCATGAACAAGTCACGGAATTTGTTGTTTTGCGGCACCATCACAGTGCAAATATTCATATAAACCACTTTACAAAAAAATAAATAAAAATAGTGCATGAAAAGTCAAAGTAAGGCAATGTCTTTAGTTCACTGGTTATCAGGAATCTGATGTCAAAGTGGAAACTGTCCTTGTGCCACTGAGTCTTCATCTTCAGGCTCTTGTACCTTTTCCTCAATGGTAGCAGACTGAAGAGGACATTGCCTAAGTGGTGGGTGTCTTTGAAGCTAGAGTCTGCTTTCTTAAGACACTACCTCTTATAGATGTCCTCAATGGAGTAAAGTCTGAAGCCTGTGATGTTGCAGGCTGACTTAACAACCCTCTGGAGTTTTTTCTTGTCCTGAGCATTGGCACCTCTACACCAGACAGTGATGCCAATCCACTGCCAATAGAATGCTCTCCTGTAGAGGTTTTCAAGAGTGTTCAGGGACATACCGAATCTCCTCAAACACCTCAAAAAGCAAAGCAACTGGCAAGTCTTCCTCATGATTGCTTCGACATGGACACTCCAGGAAGAGATCCTCAGAGACGCTGACAACCAGGAATTTGATGTTCTTGACCCTCTCCCCTACAGAGTCCTCAATGAGGCTGGCAACTAGGAGTCCAAGGGACTGAAAACTAGTGCTCGATGAAAGGTCGCCTAATCTGTGTTCAGTCTCACCTCACATCTAAATCAAGTTCCATTTGCCTCTGTCCTGTCAAAGTTTACAACTAATAATCTACTGTATCAATAATATTTTCACTACTTGCCGCTCCAACAATCTGTGTCGTCTACAAGCTTATTAATCAAGCCACCTGCATTTTATCCAAATAATTTCTACATATTACGAACAACAGTTTCCAGTAATGATCACTTGTTACAGACTGCCAGTCAGAAAAACAGCTATCCACTAAAACAGTTTTGGATCTCGTTTGCCAAATTCCCCCAGGTCCCTTATGCTTGAGTTGTGAGAATAATCACTTTTTAAAAATGTTGAATACTTTTAAAGTGGGAAAGGTGATATAGAAAGAGAGCATGAAGGTGGGGGGGGGGGGGAGGGCGGGGGGGAGAGAGAGGTATTGAGAAAAATAGAACAGGAACTGGTAAAGGACAGACTGAAAAGTAGTGATTATGTGTGAAAGGGAAAGGCTGGGTTTCCAGGTGAATTAATATACTAAAAGTCAGACAATGGCTTTGTCTTCCAAACTTCTTTAACATTCCATATTGGATATTAAATAACCAATGAAAAATCAAATTTTGTGAATATGGAGTTCAATTTAACAAAACTGAACAGATTTTTTTTAAAATAAGAGCACACTTCTTTAATGCAAAAGTGCTGCAAGTGACACTGCAAATTTTTAGTAAATATCTTTCATGATTGCCACCAATCCTTATTTGTAAGAGATGGCAGATATTGCATCTGAATATGCAGATGGCTTGCTTCATCCCAAAGGATGTACAATTCCAATTCAAAATCAAATTTCTTCCTCTTTGGTCATTCCCTAAAATTAAGAAGAACTTGTTTTATTTCTGTAGATGCCAATGACATTTGAATTCTATGGCATGTCAGCAGACTCTACTAAACATGAGGCACGAGGTTCATGACAGAGTTGATTGGTGGAAAGAAAGATATTGCAGGAGAAGGGCGAGGGGTGGCAGTACTGAGAGGGTATGAGGCGGGTGGGAAGTTGCCATAGGGGTGGAAGGGCTAAGTCCCAAGAGGGGAACGTGGAAGGAGGAAGTGCTGGAGGGGCAGGGTGGCATGCCCAGATGGAATTGGTGGGGGTATGCCGAAAGGGGTGAGACGCCGGAAGGGAGGCAAGGACAGAGGGCACAATTCCAAGATAGGGGATATCACCAAGCGGGGGGAGGTCATTGGGAACTGAGGGCAAGGGGGATCACCATGAGAGGGAGAGGGGGGGGGGGACACCCCGAGGGGAGAGAGGGGGCCAAACACATCGAGAGGGAAGCGGTGGCTGGGGGGAAATCACCGAGAGGGAGGGGGGTGGAACCTTTGGCCGAGGGAAGGGACCGACTCTCTGCTGTGTAACCAGCGTTCCAACCGCCGGAGGTCGGCAAAGGGACGAGCTGGGACCCTGAGGATTGTAGAATCGGGGAAAGATGTTCCTCCAAGCGCAGGAGTGTATAAAATTTAAATCAGAGAGCTCTACGCTCCTCCACACGCGCTCTCAACGTCCTCGCCGCAACGTTTGTCTAAAAGGATACGCTGCAGGTAGTAAGCAGCATCTTCCTGCTCCACCGCCATGTTGGTGTCGGTTGTTCGCGTGCCGTTGCCATGGACTCCGTCGTCGCTCTCGCGAGAGTTCGACGCCACTGAGCGTTGCATCGCCATGGAAACGACGCGCCGCCCGCAAGGCGAGCGAGACAAGACCTTTGAAAGGATTATAACGTCGGCCGAATTCATGATTGAATTTACGACAATGTCTCCACACAACGAAAGTAGCTTTGGTTGAGAAAATGGGTGCTTTCTTGGCACTGTGGTAGCAGGCGGCCAACTTGCAGTGAATGCGTTTGTTTATTTATTTTACAATGTCCAGTTGGGCCCTGGCCGTCTCTTTAAACTTGGCGACATCAGAAGATGGCGTTGAGGAAGAAGCGTGTGAAGTGGGCTCGACAGTGGTAGGCAAGCCGCCGATCAAACGGTCCAAACAGCTAACGGGATGTAGATACACACGGACGAGGTAAGCGCTGCCTGTTCTTGATGCCGGCTGTGGCTGCCTGTTGTTACTGCCAGGTGCAGGTGCCGGCTGTGGCTGCCTGTTGTTACTGCCAGCTGCGGGTGCCGGCTGTGGCTGCCTGTTGTTACTGCCAGCTGCGGGTGCCGGCTGTGGCTGCCTGTTGTTACTGCCAGCTGCGGGTGCCGGCTGTGGCTGCCTGTTGTTTCTGCCAGCTGCGGGTGCCGGCTGTGGCTGCCTGTTGTTTCTGCCAGCTGCGGGTGCCGGCTGTGGCTGCCTGTTGTTTCTGCCAGCTGCGGGTGCCGGCTGTGGCTGCCTGTTGTTTCTGCCAGCCGCGGGTGCCGGCTGTTGTTTCTGCCAGCCGCGGGTGCCGGCTGTTGTTTCTGCCAGCCGCGGGTGCCGGCTGTTGTTTCTGCCAGCCGCGGGTGCCGCCTGTTGTTTCTGCCAGCCGCGGGTGCCGCCTGTTGTTTCTGCCAGCCGCGGGTGCCGCCTGTTGTTTCTGCCAGCCGCGGGTGCCGCCTGTTGTTTCTGCCAGCCGCGGGTGCCGCCTGTTGTTTCTGCCAGCCGCGGGTGCCGCCTGTTGTTTCTGCCAGCCGCGGGTGCCGCCTGTTGTTTCTGCCAGCCGCGGGTGCCGCCTGTTGTTTCTGCCAGCCGCGGGTGCCGCCTGTTGTTTCTGCCAGCCGCGGGTGCCGCCTGTTGTTTCTGCCAGCCGCGGGTGCCGCCTGTTGTTTCTGCCAGCCGCGGGTGCCGCCTGTTGTTTCTGCCAGCCGCGGGTGCCGCCTGTTGTTTCTGCCAGCCGCGGGTGCCGCCTGTTGTTTCTGCCAGCCGCGGGTGCCGCCTGTTGTTTCTGCCAGCCGCGGGTGCCGCCTGTTGTTTCTGCCAGCCGCGGGGTGCCGCCTGTTGTTTCTGCCAGCCGCGGGTGCCGCCTGTTGTTTCTGCCAGCCGCGGGTGCCGCCTGTTGTTTCTGCCAGCCGCGGGTGCCGCCTGTTGTTTCTGCCAGCCGCGGGTGCCGCCTGTTGTTTCTGCCAGCCGCGGGTGCCGCCTGTTGTTTCTGCCAGCCGCGGGTGCCGCCTGTTGTTTCTGCCAGCCGCGGGTGCCGCCTGTTGTTTCTGCCAGCCGCGGGTGCCGCCTGTTGTTTCTGCCAGCCGCGGGTGCCGCCTGTTGTTTCTGCCAGCCGCGGGTGCCGCCTGTTGTTTCTGCCAGCCGCGGGTGCCGCCTGTTGTTTCTGCCAGCCCGCGGGTGCCGCCTGTTGTTTCTGCCAGCCGCGGGTGCCGCCTGTTGTTTCTGCCAGCCGCGGGTGCCGCCTGTTGTTTCTGCCAGCCGCGGGTGCCGCCTGTTGTTTCTGCCAGCTGCGGGTGCTGCCTGTTGTTTCTGCTAGGTGTAGGTGCTGGCTGCAGCTGTTATTCTAGTTTGATCCCCCTGGGTTGTCCTTTTCAGGCAGGGCCGAATACTCAGTCAAGTCCCAGCTTTAGTTCACACATTCAGTGAGCTTGCAACTGTTCGTCCTGCTGGCTTCTTCTCAGGTGTCAGGCAGGCAGCAACCTATTTGCATTCAACAGGTACTACTTCCCTTCCCCCCCCCCCCTACCAACTTCAGAGTTTCTTTTACACTCTGCCCTGTGGCTCAGGTGGGCAGAGAAGTGGCAGATGGAGTTCAACCCAGATGTGTGAAATGATGCACTTTAGAATGTTGAACTTGAGGGCTGAGTGTGAGGATAACGGCAGGATTCTTAACAGTGTGGAGGAACAGATGCGTCTGGATTCCAGGTTGCCAGGCAAGTTGATAAAGAAGACTTCTGGAGTGATGGCCTTCATTTGTCTTGGGATTGAACTGTGAGGTAATCTTGCAACTCAATAAATTCTCTTCAGTTCTTACTAACACTTGTTCAGTTCTGGTTGCCTCATTACAGGGAGCATATAGTTATTTTGGAGAGTGTGCAGAGGAGATTTACCAGGATGTTGTCTGAATTGGAGGACTTCATGTAAAGCAAGGTTTTCAGAGCTAGCACTTTTCTCTTTGGTGCGAAGGACAATGAGGTGACTTAATAGAGGTGCATAAGATTATGAGGTGGATAGCTAGCACCTTTCTCTCAGGGCGACAATAACAAATACCAGAGGTTACTTGTTGAAGGTGAGTGAGGGAAAGTTTAGGGCAGATATCAGGGGTAAGTTTTTACACAGAGAGTGGTAGATGCCTGGGATGGATTGCCAGGAGTGGTCCAATAGGGACATTCAAAAGGGTCTTTGATATGCATATGATGTCAAACAAATGGAGAGAGGGAGGGAGAGAAGAATAAGATTGTTGTGGTTTACATGGAGATTTGAACAACATCGTCGGCTGAAGGGCCTGTACTGAGCTGTAATATTCTGTTTTATGAAACCAAAAAGAATGAATTCTCATTTTAACGTCAGCCACTGAGATAACCTGAATTCAACCCCCATCCCCACTCCACCCAGCCCCCATCCCCATGATATACAAGAAACACTCAGAAGATCAGACAGCATTCTTCAGTGAATAAAACCGTTAATTATTTGCTTTATTGTCTTTTAATCGTCTGTGATTGAAAGGGTGAGGGTTCTGATGAAAGGTCACCGAGTTGAGATGTTTACTGTTTTCTCTGTTGATTGACCCACTGAGTGCTTCTAGCATTTTGTTTTAATTCACATACTTAAGAGTATTTATAAAATAAACGTACTTTTTTATTAGACTGCACTTGGATTGTGGATAATTTTAATGCCTTGAATGAAACACACAGATCTTGTATTCTCGTTCCACGTGAACTTTGGGCATACAGCGCATTAGAACATGACCGCACACAAACAGGCCATCTCAGCACTTTTAGTCTGTGCTGTACTATTTTTTTTTTGCCTGGTCCAATTGTGAGATGGTTTGTAGAAAAATATCCGCGCAGTAAAAATGCGCTGAGGTCTTTCATTTATTTCCCCTTTCTTGACCGCGCAACAGAAACTGACTACAATGCCGTTGACCAAATTGGAAATCGCTCTTGATATATTATCAACATAACTCAGCAGTTTTGTTTCAAAGCTATTGCATATGTTACCTATATTGATTTAAATCTCAATTATATTTCACATCACGGAAGTGACACTGCCTCGTTCAACCCACAAAGCGGCAGTGCTCTCTTATTATTAATTCTTTGGACACAGGCAGCAACGTCGTCATTACGCCACGAACCTATTTCCAGCTCGCTGTTGCTGAAAGACAAGAAATATCCGCACTGCAAGGTGCATCATTGTATTAATTCTTATTGCGAGCGATTGTGTTCAGTCAGATCGATAGCGGAGTTGAATTGTTCACGCTGTCACATGACATAAAACGCGAGTGGAATTTTAGAGTCCCGTGTTGAAATAGCAGATCGGGTAGCTCGTGAAAGCAGAATCAAAGTTCGTCTTCCGAGACTTTTATTTCTCTGAGATTAAAGGGTTTTAAGTTAACTTAGATGACAATATTGGTTCCCTGGTTATTGGGGGTGTGGAAGGAATGGATAAAGTGGAAGACAGATTAACTGACAAAAGGCTTGATAGTGCCTTAAGTTCTACTTCAGTCCCAAACTAGCCTTATGCCCTCTGAATCTTTTCACTGGTGATATCGGTCATATATATTTTTCTGCTGAAGTATGCTCTGGTCATTTCCGAAATTCTATCAGCTGAGATGAAATCCTGATATTCAGATCAAACTTTTTTTCTTTGAAAATATTTTGAGTTTAATAAAAAATGCACATATACAAATGCTGGAATATAAGAAAAGACAGATAATTTGTACTTCTCAAATAAAACCTTGATCATACATACAATTGTGTGTACCCTTCATCACATTTCTGATCAGGACAGCATTTGTTTCATTTGACAATCTGGCCTCTTAACTCAGACCCTGGACACTATTTTCTTCCCAGTCAACCAAACACCAAGCAATAAACCATATTTTGCCAGCTCTTCTCTTCATATCTTGACTTCCTTGACTCCAATCTCTACCTGCACAACTTATTTTCTGTATTATGCCATTTTAACAGTTAGAACATGAACATAGAATAACACAGCACACAAGTAATATACTAACCATGATGCCAATCAAATGAATACCAGCTGCCAATGTTTTATCTCATTTTCTTTTTTACTTTGATTTCCCAATACATCCCTGTGAACCAGACCATAAAAATTAACCTAGATTTTGCAACATTAACACATTACATAAAAATGTCCATTCAAAGGCAGCATCATTTCACTCTATTGTAGATATTTATTTTATTTCACCCTTTGGCCTCCCTTTCCCTCTCTGGCACTGAAACTAATGTGCTTTCTCTCTTTCTCAGTTCAGATTCTTAAAAAAGGGGTTGACCTGAAGAAATAACTCATTCCATTTTCACAGACCCAGCCCGACCTTCTGAGTTCTTCCAGATTTTCTTTTTATTTCCAGTATTCTGCAGTTTTTATGATTTTAATAATTACTGACATATCCTTAAATTTCTGATCCACTGTAGCTCATGAAGCAGTTTCATTAACAACAGGAAGAATAAAAACAAACTGAAGTCTGCATGAGTGAAGAGTTCTAGACTTTTTCCCCATTTCATTCTGCATTGCACTGCCACCCTGATCTCTGTCTTGGGCGTTGTATGTTTTTAATGATGATGTATTTATTATTACAATGTATTTATGCAACTATCTTTCCTAAAGAGAAAAAATACAAATTTACATTGAATAATATATACACAAGGTAGATAATCATAGTAGATAATCCAAGTACATAGAAGACAGACCAATTTATCGTGTTGGAGCAGTCAGTAATTAGTGTTTGAAGGTGAGCTTTAAGAGCCTGATGGTTGTTGAAAAGCAACAGTTTTTGAATTTAGAGGTCCTAGTCTTCAGGCTTCTGTACCTTCTAGGCAGTGTCTGCAAAGGATGGGAGATCAGAGCCTGTAATGGGCCAGGCCATGTTTGCTATGTTCTGTTTGTATCCCTTAGCAATTGGATGAGCAAACCAGGCTATTTCGCAACTGGACAGTATATTTTCCACAGTCCACCTGTATAAAGTTGTTTGTCAATATGCTAAATCTCTTCAGATTTCTGGAAAAGTATGGAGATTGGTGTGCCTTCTTCATGGTTGTTTTGATGTGCTAATTCTAGGAAAAATCTTCTGATACATGGTCTAGGAACTTGAAGATATAAATACTTGCACATCCTCAAGGCGAACCGGCTCCACTTGTATCGCCACGTGGCAAGGCAGCCATGGGGAAATGGCATCATCAGAGGTTTCTCTCTGACTCCAGTATCCCTTCCATCGTGCACCCTGGGCAGCGATTATGATGTCACAATGCACCAGGTGACTAAGCTCATGCTGCCCTTAAAGGGGTGTGCTGAATCTGAATAAAAACAGTCGTTAACGACCCTCAGTGTAGTGGGTGTGTTTCTTCCACTGCTCACACCGACACAGTGGTGACACCGACGAGCCCAGACATTTTTCTGGACTCAAAATGCCATGGATTCAGCAGAGGATAATGCTGTCTCTATCAAGCTTCCCCCCTTTTGGACCCACCTACCTAGAATGTGGTTCGGGCAGGTGGAAGCGCAATTTCAACTCCGCAACAACTCCTCAGACGCCACAATGTTCTATCAGGTTGTGAGTGCTCTGCACCAAGCTACGGCAGCAATGGTGGATGACATCATCCACCACCCCCCGGCTACGGGCAAGTACACCGCCCTCAAAGACCTGCTGCTTGGAACTTTTGGGCTAACTCCCCAGCAACGGGCTTCCAGGCTCCTTCACCTAGATGGGCTTGGGGACTGTAGTTCATCGGTGCTGATGGACTAAATGCTGGCCGTGGCTGAAGACCACAAGCCTTGTTTTCTCTTCTGCCAGATATTCCTGGAATAGATGCCGGAGGACATCCAGCTGCTCTCGTGACCGACCTGGATTATGAGCGACTGGCTCAGGCACAGAGAAATGATGCGGAGACAACGGCCTTGCATTTCTGGCCTCAAACTCAAGGATGTCTGGGTACCCAGCAGCCTGGACACATTGCTCTGTGATGTCTCAACAGGCACACCACGACCAGTGGTCCCACCGCACTGGAGGGCTAAGGTTCTCAGTCTGATCCACGACCTCACACATCCAGCGATAAAGACAACCATGCGGATGGTTGCGGGGCAGTTTGTGTGGCATGGGCTGAAGAAGGAGGTGGCGGAACTAGCCAGGAAGTGTACCAAGTGCCAGACCACCAAGGTCAAGCGACACATGCAAGCCCCCATCCAGAACTTCGACCCAGCGGTTTGCAGATTCCAACACATCCACGTTGATGTCATCGGGCCCCTGCCGGTGTCCAAGGAGGCTTGTTACCTCCTCATGGTGGTGGATCGGGCCACAAGGTGGCCAGAGGCCATCCCGATTATGGAGGCCTCTGCGGAGATGTACACCAGGACTCTGGTCAGCCAATGGATCGCCCGTTTCGGAGTCCCGGCGCACATCTCTAGCGATAGAGGGGCACAGTTCACGTCTGCCCTGTGGACTCAGATGGCAAAACTCCTGGGGGGGGGTCAAGCTCCATCACACCACAGCATACCACCTACAGTCCAACGGGTTGGTGGAGAGGTTCCACAGACACCTGAAGGCATCGCTTATGCCAGGCTCTCCATACCAGACTGGGTGGACAAACTACCCTGGGTCCTCCTTGGGATTAGGACGACACCCAAGGAGGACCTGCAGTCTTCAGCAGCAGAGATGGTCTATGGTGCACCGCTTTCCCTGCTGGGTGAGTTTTTCGGCCCAGACCTTGACACCACAGCCACCGACAAAAACCTGCTGGCGGACCTACGCAGGTGACTGGCCTCACTAGCACCCCCACCCCCGGCATGCCATAGCACCCGGCCATTTCATCTCCCCAAAGAGTTGAACTTGGCCCAGTTTGTTTTCGGGCAGAGGGGACCACAAGGTGCACCGCAACAGTGACTGTACGAGAGGCCTTGGACCGGTTTGGCAGAACCTTCATCCTGGAAGTTGGGAGGAAGAGAGGAACTTTTTATGGTGGACTGCCTGAAGGTGGCCCATCTGGACTTATCACAGCCGGTACAGATGGCTGTGCCCAAGCGCCGGGGCCGTCCGCTAAAGCGACAGGACGTGTAGCCAGTTCTGGGGGGGGGGGGGTGGTGTTGTGGCACACAGCTTCATGGCAAACTGGCCCCGCTTGTATTGCCACGAGGCAGGGCAGCCATGGGGAAATGACGTCGTCAGAGGTTTCTCTGACTCCAGCATCCCTTCCAGCACACGCACTGGGCAGCGATTATGATGTCACAATGCACCAGGTGACTGAGCTCATGCTGCCCTTAAAGGGGCGTGTTGAATCTGAATCAAAACAGTCGTTAACGATCCTCAACGTGATGGCTGTGTTTCTTCCACTGCTCACACCACTACACCCTCTCCACCCTGTCCAATCAATGCAGATAAGTGTGTGGCCCTTCAGCCTCCACCTTCCTGAATTGAATTCCTGTCGTTGGAACATAACTTCTTGACTCAAATCCGCATAGAAGAAAACTCGATTATTTTGAATCATCAAGGGTGATTTTCTCTGTTGTGCATTTCTAATAGCCACTCGTAAAATTATTTCTCTGTCGTAATAATTCAAACAACAAACCAAAACAGGTCTTGGACTTTGACCTGAAATGGGTCTTCTACGCAAGGCTCTGTGAGAGCCTTGCGTAGCCTCCACCTTCCTGAAAAGGTAATGTTGCCGATTTGTACTGTTTGGAGTGTACGGATGTAGAGGGATGAATAGAATCCCAGATCCTTCAGTTTGATCATGTTTTGCTGGTTGACGGTGTTGAACACCAAGACGAAGGTGTTTTTGTGGTCCAGGTGATCTAATGCAGAGTGGAGGGCCAGCATAATAGTACCATACCATCTGGTCTAATAATTGATCTAATACTAAGGCAAAATTCCACATTATATTCAATTTTAGATGAAAACACTATATGCATTTTTCTTTTGCTTCTTGTCAAATCCCACTCTTTTGCCACACGGTCATCCATTTTAGTGGACTTTTCTTCCCCATCCATCATCCTCAATGGTTTCTTTTTCCTGCATCTACATTTGCTTAAAACCTTTAACAATTTGACACCTGATTTAAAGTTTTTGATCTGAAATAATATTTCTCTCTGCAGTACTCAAAAGTGCTGAAGAAGATACATAGGTTCTGGAGCATCCATGGAAAACAAAAGGCAGTCAACTTTTTGGGCTTGAGCCCCTCACTTCCAGGATGCTGCGTGATCTGTCAAGTGCTTCCCATTTCAGATATTGAGCATTAAAAGTATTTTGCTGTTGGAGATTTTAAATCTTCACCGAATTCTCTAGGGGTTTCTTATTGCTGATCTAGTAATTTAATTTGACTACTTTAAAAATATACCTGAATTCTTCAATAAAATTTCTACCCACCCCCCCCCCCCCCCCATCCCTCATATATCCATTTGAGATTGCATAGTAATGGTGCAAAGTTTTGGCCAATAGAAACCTCATTTCTTCTAATGAAGTTTGAAGCTTTTTTTCACCTAAAAGTTTCCTGTCTTTCAATGTGTAGATTAGTTAACTGATAGCAATAATTTTCAGCATTTACTGTGAAGTAGATGCTGTAGTTTTTTTCAAGATATTGTCACACTGAGCTATCCCCATTCTTCGATGCACTCAATGGATTGCGTGGGCGTCTAAAGCGGAGTGGTTAAAACCTTTCATGTATCCAGCTAATGATCACAATTAGTATTCTGCAATTGTATGTGATTAAATGTCAAACCTCTATCTGATAATATAATGAACTGTTAAGGTGGAAGTGGGGTTGATGAAACATTTTAACTAAATAGCAAATTATGCATTGAAAAAAGTTAAAGAATCCTTTAATACAGTGGTTCTCAACCTTTTTATTTTAGTAAAGGATTGAGTAAGTTGGTATGTGAGTGGGAATGGAAGGTTGAGAATCACTGCTCTAGACCCAATTGTTACTGAAATATTTTGCTTGAGGAAAATAGTCATTGGCCCATTTCCTTTGGAGTTCTGAAACCCTGCACATAACGAGTCAATGAGGTACAATTAAAACAGTGGTTTTCAAACATTCTTTTCATCCACATACCACCTTAAGCAATCCCTTACTAATCACAGAGCACCTATGGCATAGGGAATACTTAAAGTGGTATGTGAGTGGAAAGAAAAGGTTGAGAACCACTGATTTACAGGGAACGTTGCTGTCAGAGAGCAGCAGCAATTATCGAGGATCCACATCAACCAGCACCAGTGGCGCAAAATCAAAAACAGATCATCAATTAGAGTTTCCTTTTGGTGTAATCTCACTAATGATGCTAATCCAATAGTATTTTGCACTTTGACGAATTTTATTGTAAAATGAAATGAATTGTTCTTGCATCAGTTAAATCCTCTTTAAAATAATAAGTGAGATATTAAAGAGTTCTTTATATTCAAGGCAACAGAGGAATAAAAATTTTTTTAGAATTTTTTTGTCTCAATTTACCTTCATACTCATTTCAAAGGAATGATACAAAGTATGAACTACCATAAAGCATATATAATTTTCCACAGTCAGTATGCTGTTCACAGTATACCAGTGGGAAGTTTTGATAAGGGTATTCAAAAACATGACAAATCTCCTCAGCCTTCTTAGAAGTTGAATTGTTGCCCTGCCTTTTTAGTTTCCTCCATGAGCTGGCTCCAGGAGAAGTCCAATAATATGAAGACTCCCAGGAACTTGACAGCACTAACCTTCTCCACCACTGTCCCGTTAATGAAGACAGGTGCTTGATTTCTTCCTAAAGTTCACAATGAGCTCCTTGATCTTGCTATGTCACTGAGGACTCTCATAAACTTCAACAGGTGTACCATTGGAGATTATTCTGGCTGGTTGCATCACTGTCTTGTATGGAGAAGCCAACACTTGGGGCAAGAAAAAACTCAAGGATTTTTAATTTGGCCTGCAACATCACGGGCACCAGACTTCACTCCATCGATTTTTTAGAATTAGCAGTTAACTAGATTACTTTATTCTTATGAAAGTTTACAGAATCATTTTAAAAAGGCAGAATATTATTTTTTTCAAATTTTTCAGACAGCTGTGGCCATCATTCCAGTGTTTATAAATATCAGCCTTTAAATTGTTTAGTTTCTTTATTCATCCTGCGGGATCCGAGGGGTGAGTGGCAAAATCAAAGGCATACTGTCTTTGACCCTGTAACCAGTTGCTGCCAAGCAATGGAACAGACAGGAATGTGGGCAATGTTGCAGTTTTATTTCAGATTGTAAAATACACACATTTTTAACCATTACAAGTATAGATTGATAGGTATCTGAATAGACAGGTGTATCAAAGAGAAGGCATGGAGTTGAACTGAGTGACAGAATGCATCAGGCAGAGCAGATATGATAGACTGAATGGCCTACCGTCCTATCTTATGGTCTTACATTGAAAAAGGTCATGTTTATTTATGTCCAATATATTGAATGTTAATATACAAGTACAGCAAGCAACCATTTACTAGATTATTTTACACTTTATGTAAGTTTATAGTCATATTAAAATGGCGGAATCTCTTCTATTTTTTATTTTCTGCTTTGAGAGACAGAATTAAATATAATTTTAAAGACCTGGCAGTTTAATATCAGGGATTAGATTAGGTGTAGGTTAGCATGCAGCTCCATTGTAGAACTGTTCAGCAGTGGGAGGAGGGTGGTGGCTTTGCTAGGTTAGTTTTATTGTGTCTGGGTAGCTGTGTGAGTTCATTCTTAAATATAAATCTGTTTCATATTTTGGTCTTTTTTGGGTTCCTCGTCCTTATGTGGTCTACACATGGACAGAAATAATTACTTTTACAATTTTTAAGTAAACTTTTAAATATATGTTAAAAATTATAACTTTGTTTATCTAAATGTTAATGGCTTGAACCATACAATTAAACAAAAAACAATTTTTTAAATGTTTACAATGTTTCAAGCCTATATTATCTTTGTGGAAAAGATACACATTCACAGAGGATGAAAATTGTTTTTTTCAAGTTCTAGAAAGGATGTCATTTGCATCCTCTGTCTTAGTTTAAAGTTAAAGATGTATCAATCTTTATTGACTAAGTTTCCTTTGTGCATTTTAAAACAATATTGGAACCCATGGGTAGATTCTTAATAATTGCAGGTACTGTGAATAATAAAAAAGTAGCCTTAGTTAATATATATGCTACTAATGTTGAAGATCTGGATTTTTTAAAGATGATGTTTGCGTCTTTACTGAATCTAAGTGAATATATACTATTTATGGGTAGAGATTTTAACTGTTGTCTTAATCCAATGATTTATAGGACTTTCTCTAATCAGATGCTTCCTAAATTAATCTGCTACATTTAGTAATTTTTTTTGATTATGTACTGGTTGGCATATGGAGGCTTTTACATCCTAAAGACAAAGACTTTTTTTCCTCATGTTTATCATAGTTATTGGAGGAATGATTATTTCTTTATTGATACTTGTGTGGTTCTTTTGTAACAGGCTGTGTTATGATGCAATTGCTGTTTCTGATCATTTGGCCTTGAAACTATCTTTTAAATTTTCTGATGTAATTTCTTGAGTTCAGCAGTGGCAGTTCAATTCAGCTTTACTTCAAGATGAGCAGTTTGTAGACTTTATTAAGGAACAAACTACGCAATTTTAAAATCAAATTCAACTGAGGGAATGTTGAGCCTAACTGTTTGGAATATGTTCAGGGCATACCTGTGAGGACAAGTAATTTCTTATTCATCAGAGTTAAGGAAGTGCACAAAAGAACAGTTGTTATGACTAAATAAAAATAAAGAAATTTATATACTCAAGGAAACCTAATATGGATCTCTATAAGGAAAGAGTAGAGCTCCAAATGCAATATGATTTATTATTAACATATCCTGTCGAGAAATTGTTTAAATCAAAACGGCAGTTTTATGTACATGGAAATAAATTATTTGCTAGTCAATTAAAGGCAGCTATGGCTAAAAGACATATTCCTAAGATTTATAAAGGAGATGGCAATATTGTATATGATCATGATGAAATTAATAGAGCATTTCAGAATTTCTATTCTGATTTATATAAGTCTCAATTTCCTGATAATACCATAAATAATGGTATTCAACAATGATTGAATATCCCTAAACTCTTTTCTAATGATCAAGTTTTATTGGGAGTCCCAATATCAGAAATGGAAATTTTTAAAGCTATTTCCTCTCTTCAATTCAACAAAGCCCCAGGCCCAGATGGTTATACTACTGAGATTTTAAAAGCCTTGCTAATATACTAATGCCCAATTGTATAGGGTGTTAATCAATTGTGTATCTCTTAGAACTTTGCCATGGACATTTTATGAAGCATCAATTTTATTAATTCCTAAGAAACATAAAGTCCCTTTAGATTGTGTTTCCAAAAGACCAATATCATTGTTGAATGTTGATTCCAAAATTGTTTCTAAGATTTGAGCATTCAGATTGAAAAATATTCTTCCTCAGATAATTTATATGGACCAAACAGAATTTATAAAGAATCATTATTCACATTTTAATATCCATAGTTCAATGAATATTATTTACTCTCCATTGACTAAAATTTTGCATATTTCTTCATTAGTTGCAGAAAAGTCTTTTGATGGAGTGGAATGGAAATATTTGTTTGAAAATTTGAAAAGATTTAATTTCATTCCTGATTTTATTTCCTGGATTAATTTGATCTATCAAGCTCCTGTTCCTGCAGTAAATCCTCTTTTTAAAAAAATCTGTTTCAAGGCATTAGACAAGGTTATCCATTGTCCTTTATTATTTAACCTAGCCTTGGAACCTTTGGAGATAATAAATAAGGATTAAGCAAGCTTTGTGCAAAAAAAACAGGCAGTGGATAACATTCGCAGACTATTGAGTACAATGCATCTGGCACAAACCAGAAGTTGTGGTCCTGGATGCAGAAAAGGCATGTGACATATTGGATTGGAACTTTTTATTCAAAGTGTTAGAAAAGTTGGGGTTAGGGCCTACTTTTATAAATTGGATAAGGGTGCTGTACCACTTGTCCAAGGCTAAAGTTGTAACCAATGGACAAATTTCTCCAGCTTTCCCACTGGCAAGATCAAGTAGACAAGGGTGCCTGCTATCTCCAGCTCTGTGCATACTAGCCATGGAGGCACTGGCTGAAGCCATTTGCTAGAATCCAGACATTAAGGATTTTAGAACAGGCCAGGAAGAACATAAAATCAATTTATTTGCCAACGATATACTGATATATCTGACAGACCCAGCAAACTTGTTGTCCAAGCTGTGTTCTACTCTGGAGGACCATGGGGAGACCTCTGGGTATAACTCAATTGGGACAAGAGCAAATTATGTCACTTACTAAGGGGGATTATAGTCAATATCATGAAAATAGTCATTTAAAGTAGCCACAAAATGGGATCGAATACCTAGGAGTCAGAATAGATAATAGCTTGAATAACTTGCACAAACTAAATTATACCTCCTTGCTTGGGAGAACTGAGGAGGACTTAAGCAGGTAGATGTCCTCACCCATAAAATCAGTGGGCAGGGTCAATTGTGTTAAAATGAATGTGTTGCTGAGACTTCAGTACCTCTTTCAGACACTGCCTGTGGCATTGCCCCAGGGATTCTTCCAAAATTTGCTTTTGTGAACAAGGACATTTCAATGGATTGGAAAGGTAGCCAGGGTCTCTATGGAAAAAAAAAATGATCTGGGATTACAGTCTGGGTGCACTACAAATGCCAGACTTCAAAAGATATTATTGAGCAGCCCAGATGAGATACATTGCCTCACTCTTCAAGGGGGGAGGTGTACCATCCTGGGTACAAATTAACCTGCAAGTGGTAGGTGAGAAGGTGTAAGAGGATTTTATTTGGGAAAATAGGCAGTCGCATACTATAAGAAATAATCTCCATTTCGAATAAAATTAACCAGTATATTGGAAACAAAGTGGGGCTGTCCCCAAAAACACCCTGGCTCCAAATAGATTAATACCATTGATGGTGGGTAACAAGATCCTGGACACCAGAAATCGTAATGGCATCAGGTGCGTAGAGAACTGTTACAAGCGGGGGCGGCTAATGTTGTTTGAACAACTGAGGAACAAGTATGATTTAACAAATAAGATGTTCTATTGCTATATTCAGATAAGATCTTTTCTACAAGACAAATTATGTCCAACTAGTATGCACAGAGCTGGAGATAGCAGGCACCCTTGTCTACTTGATCTACCAGTGTGCAGTGACATAGAGACCCTGATTCAAAGGAGGAACATGTGGAAGTTCATCTCGGCAATGTATTTCTTGCTCCAAGCGGAAGGACCTAAACCAGACCTTCACAAATCAAGGAAGAAGTGCGAGTCGGACTTGGGAATAATGATTGATGAGTGATGCTGGTCTGATCTGTGTCGGACCAGTATGTCTGCAATTATCAATGCGCAGTATAGACTGGTTCAATACAACTTCCTACACCAGCTGTGCCTGATGCCACAAAAATCGAACCGATCTAAATCAAAATGATCAGACCAATGCTTCAGATGTGGCATTGCGACAGGAACCTTTGTCCACACAACCTGGACATGAACCAAGGCGAGACCCTTCTGGTGGAACTGGGCCAAGCCTGGAAAAAACCTTAGGTAAAGAATTCCCACAGGGATCAGAGCTGCTCTTGTTGGGAAACATAATTGATATAATGAACCTATCCAAACATAATGGACATAATGAACCTACCCAAATTACAAAAGAGTGAGAATCTTTTCAATAATTGATCTGGTCCGGGGGGGTGGGGGAAATACCACCAGATCCCCCTGCACCCCAGCGATGATCCCAAGACAGCCCTCCTCACACTGTTTGGCCTTTGAGTTTCTCCAGATGTCATTTGGCCTCAAAAATGCAGCACAGACTTTCCAGAGACTCATGGACTCAATGGGGCGTGGCCTGGATTTCATTTTTTATCTCCCTAGATGACATCCTCATTGCCAGTTGTTCATAACAGGAACACTTAATACACCTCTAGATGCTCTCCCAGCAAATGAGAGACTATAGCCTAGCCATAAACCCAGTGAAATGTCAGTTTTGCCTGATCGATTTCCTTGGGCACCTCATTGATCGACACAGGGCTGTCCCTCTTATGTCAAAGGATGGGGCCATTTGTAAGTTTTCCAAGCCAACTACAGTAAAGGGTTTGCAGGAGTTCGTTGGGACAGTCAACTTCTACCATCAGTTCCTGCATCCACTCCCAGGATCATTCAACCTCTTTTCAAGCTGCTGTCTGGTCAGACCAAAGAACTCAGCTGGGATGCAGAGTCTATGCCAACTTTTGACCAGGCCAAAGATGTTCTGGTCAACGTCACCCTTCTAATCCATCTGCCTTTGGCGGAGTCCTGGAGCAGCTGATTTATGGACATTGGAGACCACTCGCTTTCTTCAGCAGACACCTGTGGCCCATGGAGCAGAAGTATAGAGTGTTTGAAAGGGGGTTGCTAGCCCTCTACCTTGCCATATGCCATTTCCGCTATCTTCTTGAAGGACGGAATTTCAGTCTTCACCAATCACAAGCCCCTCACTTTTGCTTTTGCCAAGGTGTTGGACCCTTGGTCGGCAAGGCAGCTGCATCACCTCTCTGATGTACAGGTTCTTTGCATAACTGCAGCTGAGGTGAGGAGTCTCCATCCAAGGTGAACCCACATGAGGCAGCAGGACCAGACAAATTATTCAATTGGGTACTGAAGAACTGCACAAGCAAACTGATGGAACTCCTCATGGACATTTTCAACATGTCACTGTAGCAGTCCATCATCCAAATGGATTTCAAGATAGCCACCATTATTTCAGGTACAAAACAGGGTGACAGTAACAGGCCTCAATTACTACCATCCAGTGACACTGATCTCTACCATTATGAAATGCTTTGAGCATCTGGTGACAGAATGTATCAAAGTGCACCTCCCAGAGACATTGGATCCATTGCAATTCACCTAAAGACAGAACTATTTCACTGTTAATGCTACAGATTTGTCCCTCCACTCCACCCAGTCCTACCTGGAGAATAATGTCTCATACGCCAGACTGTTTTTCATTGACTTCATCTCAGCGTTTAATACGATCATACCCCAGAGGTTCATGGAGAAGCTATCCTTGCTGGGATTCAACAACTCTCTCTGTAACTGGATTCTGGACTTCCTAATGGACAGACCATGTCTGGATTAACAGCAGAATGTCGAGTACTAACAAGCTAAACACTGCTGCACCTCAGGGCTATGTGCTCAGCTCACTCTTGTTCATGCTACTCACTCACAACTGCAATGCCATATCAACCTCCAACAGTGTCAAGTTTGCAGATAACATGACAGTAGTTGGCCTCATCTGCAACAATGATGAGTCGCACTACAGAAAAGTGGTGAAAAATCTCATGAAATGGTAAAAGAATAACAACCTGAATCTCAATGTGGACAAGATGAAGGAGATGATTGTGGATTTCAGGAGGACCAGGGTTGACCACCCTCCACTACCTATTAAAAGCTCATTAGTGGAGTGAGTAAAATGTACCAAGTTCCCCAGAGTCCACTTAAGTAGTGACCTATCATGGACACACATCACATCACTTATCAGGAAGGTGTAACAACAACTGCATTTCCTGAGAATACTGGGATTACTGAGGACCACTGTCACCCAGTACGCAGCATCTTTCAGCCATTTGCATTAGGAAAAGGATACAGGAGCATCAGAATCAGAACCACCAGGATGAGAAACAGTTTCTTACCACGAGAAGTGAGATTGCTGAATGACTCATGAACTGCTCATACAAACCCGTCGTGATTTAGCAATAATAAATATTTATTTTAATATCTGTATACAAGCACTGTGCATATGTATCATTTGACTTGTGCTTTTACTCTGTCTATACACCTCATAATTTTGTATACCTCTATCAAATCTCCCCTCAATTCTTCTACAGTCCAGGGAATAAAGTCCTACCTAGCCTGTTTAATCTTTCCCTGTCCTTCAAATCCTGCTAACATACTTGTAAATCTACTCTGCACACTTTCATTTTTTTTGGATAGCTTTCTTGTAGTCAGGTGACCAAAACTTGACACGATACTCAAAATATGCCCTCATCGATGTCTTATACAAATTTACAATAACATCCTAACTCCTTTTATTTATTTATGAAGGCCAATGTGCCAATAGCTCTTTTTAAAACCCTAACTTCCTGGGAATTGTGTTTCGGTATTCTCAGATTCCTGTAAAAAGAGAAAGGAGAAGTGGTCTTCCTGGAAGGCTTGTCCTAAAACATTTTTCAGAAGTACTGTTGAATATCAGTTAAATTTCTGAGGTACATTTGAGGTTCAGCTTCTACAAGGCAGTCATTAAAGAATTTTATAAAGCACAAGCGATAAGAAAACTAGATAATAAAAGAAAAAAAAAATGGAGTGGCATTGTTGGCGAATGGGTTAGTGCAATGCCTTGACAGCATCAGTGATTGGGACCAGGTTTTGAATCCTACATTGTCTATAAGGAGTTTGTACATTCTCCTCGTGTCTGCATGGGTTTTCCCTGGGAGCTCCAGTTTCCTCCCACTGTTTGAAATGTACCAGGGCATAGTTTAATTGGGTGGCTTGGGCTCATGGGCTGAAATGACCTGTTACCATACTGTATGTCTAAATTTTTAAAAAATTAAAATATAGCCTGGCATAAAAGATACTTTTATGATGAAATTCTAGTAGCTGGCTTTTTCCAAGGTGGAATCCACATATTTGGCCACTGGTTGTGTGAATGGTGCTTCATGGACTGAAATGGTTGATTGTTTACAACCACTCACAATGGTAGATGTCAGGATGATTGTTTACAACCACTCACAATGGTAGATGTCAGGATGATTGTTTACAACCACTCACAATGGTAAATGTCAGGACACCCACCAGCTGGTTGGGTGTCATTGGGTTCTTTATGAACCTTTTTCCAAGGTGGGATCCACATATTTGGCCACTGGTTGTGTGAATGGTGCTTCATGGACTGAAATGGTTGATTGTTTACAACCACTCACAATGGTAGATGTCAGGTTGATTGTTTACAACCACTCACAATGGTAGATGTCAGGTTGATTGTTTACAACCACTCACAATGGTAGATGTCAGGACACCCACCAGCTGGTTGGGTGTCATTGGGTTCTTTATGATGCAGTCTGACAAGTGATTTTTGCAGGCTTGTTGAGACCTGAATTGATATTTTTGTGGCAGAATTTCTGTACTGACTTTGTTTAGGAATCAGAATGAATAGAAGTACTGATCAGACAACAGTCATGGTGCCACAAATGCAAACATTCTTGTTGTCTCTTGCTTGGCTGATGATAAAAATATAAAATATATAGCAGATGCCATTGCCTGGATTGAGGTAGGGAGAGGTCATATTACCAGGAGGTCTTTCCGATGGAACAAGGTATTGATTATAAAACTGGGTTCTGAGGCCACCATTGCTCGGATTGATTATGCTTCACAACATCACAAATGTCAACTTCTGAAAACCTTTAGTTTCATCTGCATGATTACATCTGTCCTACTGATTCTATGTGGCTGAAACATCACCAGAGGAAGGGTAGTCATTTACTGTGAAGAAACATATCAGGCCTGGAGGATAACTGAAATTAGTCTGGGCTAAGCTCTGACACAAGATTTATGGGTCAAAGCATGTTACAGAGAATAGAATAGTTAAAACAATCCAGGGGTATCATCTTTTACCAATTAAAAGTTCATTCAATAGTCTGATAACAACAAAAAGGAAACTATCTTTCAAGATGGAGGTATGTATTTTCAACTGTTTTCTTTCTCACGGGGGGAGAAGAGAATATGAAGGGGTGGGACAGGTCTTTTTATATGTTGGCAACTTTCCTGAGACGGTGGGAAGTATAGATGGAGTTGATGGAGCAGTGTTCACAACCCTCTGCAGTTTATTTAGTTTTGGGCAAAGGAATTGCCATACTTGCTGTGATGCATCCACACAAAATACATTTATAAAAAGTGTTCACAGACATTGGGGACATGTTGAATTTCTTTAAGCCTACTTGCAAAGACCCAGCCTCCAATGTGAACTTGCAATTATTGTGATTAAATGTTTAGATCAGGCCACTTTCTGATAAATGATGAAATTCAAGTTGGTGAGAGTAGGGAGAATCAACCATGATAAAACCATGGATGGACAATGTAAAGTGACTGGATATTCTTATAATTGTTGCTATACATGTGCATGGTGCAAAATTAATTTATCAGTCCAAACCATCAGAACATTTGAACAATTTTAAAAACAAACGACATTAAGGCCTCCACAACACAATCTTTCAAAATAATTCAAACAAACAAATAATTTTCTTACTCTTACTTTAGTTCATTACCACAAATGAACTTGTAGATCCTGAGAACATATTCTCTAGTGTAAGTACTGAGGAATCCAGCAAGCTAAATATAAATCATGTTGAATTCAGGGGCAGAGCACAACCAAGACATCATTGCTGAGATTGACTAGCAATTTTGGATTGTTACAAACCAACTGGCATACTAGTAGGCAGCCTTGAAATTGCCATCATTTCCCAGGAATGTTTGGCCCTATATATTTTTTTTAAAAAACCTGGTGTAAAGTACTGTAAAACCCCTGTTATCCAGAATTCAAGCAACTGGCAGCATCAAGCAAGCAGCAAAAAAAAAAAGAAATTAAAGAGGTAAAAGATATGGAAGTTTAAAATTTGTGCACTTCACTGTTAGTTCACCAATCTCACAATACACCATCTCAAGCAACCAGAAAATACTAATCCCCATAGATGCTGGATTTTACTATCAATTTGCAAATTTTGTTTCCTATATCATGATATTTAACTATGTTTCTTCAGCAGTTTTACTGTTTCTTTATAATCCAGTGTTTTCTTGTTAAAACAATCTCATTCTCAATTCAGATTCTGTCTTCTATGTTCAACACATGAATATTTAATGGACAATTCCCAAGCATACAAAATAGTGATCACTTTCACAACCTGGATCACAAAAATATATTTGCCTTGAATTAAAGTTAAACACATGCAGGGTGGACAAATGCTAGAAATAAGCAGAGTGGATAGTAACAAGCTTCCAATACTCCTACTTTGATATCTGGCTGGGTAAAAAACAGCATATATGTGTGTAATGCCATGGACATTAAGCAGAACTAAATACCAGAAAGAACAGTCCATTCTCCCATGGTATTTGGTTACTTATAAGTACAATTGAATTAAGTTGCTCAAAACTTTGGTTTACACAATGTTGCTGAAGAGTGTAGCTGTAGTTATTATTTGCAACTGTTTGCCTTCAATGCTGAGCTGAAGGCTCTTTTATTTTAATTAAAAAGTGGAAGCTTTAGTTGTGGTTATACCTGAAGTGAAGGTTTCCTTACAAGAGATTCCAGAGTCAAAGGAAAAAAAAGAGATCTGGATGGAAAGCACAGTGCTTCCCAAGACGAAGTAGTTGGTGTGGTTACAGAATTTTCCTCTTGCTGCTGGCAGAACTCCAATCATCCAGCTATGGTTGAATCACTGTTCCTGGTGTGACAAGATCACAGTGGCTCCAAACTTGTTGGTCTCTGGAGTGGAAACAAGTTTTCTTCATCCTAAAGAACTGTCTAAAAAGAAAATGAAGACGCTAAATAACAAAAAAAACCTCTGTTCCTTAATATAACAATATATTTATTAAGCACACAGGTCCGTCCTCTTTCAGAGTTGTAATGGTTTATTTGATCAATAATTTGTTTCTTTATCTTTTCTGAATGTTAATCTGAGGTATAAAGTTCAAACTGCTTCCCTTGTTTGAGCCATGTTCTCCTTTGTTATAATTACACTGGATTTTTCTCTAAAATAAACATCCCTTCTTAAAGGTCAGGAACTGAATGACTTAGGGGGGCATGGCTGTCATAGCGGTTAGCGCAACACCTTTACAACGCCAGCAATCAGGATCAGGGTTTGAATCCCACTCTGTCTGTAAGGAGTTTGTATGTTCTTCCTGTGTCTACGTACCAGGGGTTTAAATTGGGCGGCATGGACTCATGAGCCGAAATGGGCTTTTACCTTGCTGTTTGACTAAATTTTAAAATGTAATTTAAAAAATTTAATTTACTTTGGCTGAGTTTCTGGAAGCAGGCTGTAATGTAGCAAGTTACGCTTGATACCACCTTTGATTATCCCTTCTATCACCTTGGAATGATTGGGAGTAGACTAATGAGGGAGTAATTGCTTCTTCATCAATCAATGCCTAGTCAGCAGGCCTGTTATGAAAAGCCATATATCCTCTGAGGTTATTGATGCGCACCAGGCTTGTCACTACCCTACATTACCCCAGAGATTAATTTCTTCAAGCTTTTGAGAAACTGTAAAGTACAAGTACTGGTGCACATTTATGGCAATTGCATTGACATGGGTATACCAGGATGTTAGTGGGAATATTTACCCATCAGAATTTAAAGATATCTTCTACCTCCAAATTAGCATGGTTGGTGGATCAGGGAGTGAGCTCTGTCCTTTCTCTGGGCATCTCTAACCAACTCCATGATTTTGCTGACACTGGGGAAGAGGTTTGCTGACACCAAGCCACATTAATCTGTCTCTTCTGAACTCCATTTTATCATTGTTAGAGATCCTGCTGATGACGATGGTGTCATCTATGAATTTATAGCAGGATTGGAGCTCTGTTTGGTCATGTAGTTGTGGATGTATAGAGAGTATCATGGAGGATTGAGCCTTGTGATGCCTTGATATTGAACATGTTCGTGGAGGAGGTGCTGTCCCTCATCCTCACAGAAAGTCATGGTTCAAAATCCAGAGATTAATAAATCCAAATGCAGAAATTAATAACATTAATATTATGAGTGTGTGGAACATAGAACACTACAGCACAGGCCCTTTGACCCATATACTCCTTCTAAAAAGTACTAAACCCTCTCTACCCCATAACCCTCTACTTTTCTTTCTTTTTTTCTCTAACATCTGGATTTTTTTTCGTAAATTAGCCTAAGTTCTGTTGGGAATTTTTATTTTTTATTTTTATCCCAATACTCAGAATCATGAAAAGATTTTGCTCAATCAGCCATCTGGACTGTGCCAGTTTTATGAAAGATGATCTAATTAATCCCACCCCCCCCCCCCCCCTCTTTCTCTTCCTGGTGCCTGTAAACTCCTCCTGTTGAATGTTGTGACTAAATCTGACTTTAAAATGCTCCAAACTGAGGACATCTACAAGAGAGACTGCCTTGCTTTCAATTTCAATAAAATTCCACCTTCATTCAATTCGCCCATCGTTATTGAATGAAGATCTACCGGGACCAATGCCTGAAGAGGGCGCACAAAATCAGTGAACCGGTGCGGACTCGAAAGGCCAACATGGCCTGTTTCCGCTCCGTAAATGGTTATATGGTTATATGGATGAGGGAACCAAGTATAAAATAAGTTCAAAGACAATACAAAGTAGCCAATACAGAAGTTTCAAGAGTATCAACAAGCTAAGTGATTGAAAAAGGACACACTACCTTTAAGTTTAACACAGCAAATGTGGACAAGAAATTGATGCAACAGAGAAAACCTATGTTTAAAAGTAGTTATTACAATCAACTCAGGCAATGATCCAAATAAGCAATAGTGCAAGGATAGCTAAATTATGAAATAATAACAAAATAAAATTAAAATAAAAAATCTATTTAATGAATCCATATAGAAAAATGATTGCGTCATTTGTCCAGTGGTCTATGCAGATCAATGGACAACTCTTCATCCTAGCAATGAATACAATAAATGTGTGAGATTGTCATACAGTTATGGAGCACAGAAATAGGGTGTGAATATATACTTTGTGATATTTACCTGTGATTTATATCAGCTATTCTCAACCTATTTTTTGGCTATGGCCCCTTATGACTCTGCTTAAAGTTTATGGGCCCCCTTCCCTATGAAGCTGTCAACTTTAGTTGGTTTCTTCCTACCAATGATATAAAAATCTTTTATGATTTCAGACCATGGCTCCCCTTAAATGCGTTGTGGCCCTCAGGAGGGAGCCATAAGGCCCAAGGGAATGGCTGCTTTATGTCAAGAATATCACAAGGAGAAAATCTATTGAAAACTTCAACAGAATTAATTAGAACAGAAACAGAAGTAAATTTACATAATTTAAAAGTGGATCAAACTTTTATTGAAATTACTCTTCAAAAAACATCGCTAAAGTTTATGATTTCTTTGATTGTTGACAAGTTGAGTCCTTGTGATTATAACAAAAAATGCCATAAAATGAATAGACCTTTTATAACGAGGTTAAATGCCTGTCCCGCATCGGACTTGTCAGCCACAAATGAGCCTGCAGCTGACGTGGACATTTACCCCCTCCATAAATCTTCGTCCGCGAAGCCAAGCCAAAGAAGAAAAATGACAAATACATTGAAGCTGAAAAGCTATCAATAGTATAGCAAAAGTTCCTAAAATACAGCTGTCTGATAACACATTTTTGATTATTCCTTGAAACTCAGGTTATGGAAGATTCTTAGGAATGTTTAGATATAGAATGCAAGTAAATGACCAAAACATCCTAATAATTATTTTTCATATATTACATTCATGATTGTTCAAAATATTCAATATTTCAAATTTATTACTGGGTGCATGTTGAAACTATAACTGGTGTTGGGAGAATTACTTCGGATTACATATTCTTTCTTTCAGAATTGAGTTTGGTAAGCAGAAATGTCATTTTAACCTTTGGATATTTAGCATTTTTTTCACAAACAATGCTATGTTACCACTTAATTATTAGTTCATAAAATATAAATTATGTGATAAAGCTCATTTTAAATGACTGTCTATACATACTGAATTGTTAAACACACAAGATGCGCGATAGATGAAAAATTGTTCTGGAAGCCTCACCCTAATCAGTACTGTACTGTCTTTATCCCACTCAAATCCCCAGAGAAACCCCAAAGCCATTTGAATTGCAAGATCAGAGGGTTTATGCAACCAGGAGCTAATGCTGAAATTGATCCCAAAAACTGGTATCTTGAGCAAACTGAAGCTGGACAAACTCAGTGGGTGGGGAAGCATCCATCATAAAGGATCCAGAGGTGAAGTGTTGACCATTTTTATCCATGGATGCTGCCAGTCTTGTTGAGTTCCACCAGTACCAGCTTCACCTTGATTGATCAGGGGTTAAAACTGTTAAATAAAGTTATTATTATTGAGACATGATGTGAGAAAACTTACCATAAACAACTTTTCCAGCGCCAAGTAACTTGCCCGTATTTCCAATATTCTTGTAGAATTCTTTTTTTAAAATGTCCTCACCCTGACCCTAAACCATATATAGCTCTTGTGACTATTTTGTTATTATTTCAAAATTAAAACTCAGACTTCATTTACCCTTGAGCATTTTTCGGTAGTCTCGCCTTAATCGTAATTAGTATATCATAGGTCCCTGATGTTTAAATATTCAATAAATGGTGTATCTACACTGGGCCCAGCAGTATTACAGTGCCAGCAAATCCGGCATTGTCTGTAATAAGTTTGCACGTCCTCTTCTTGATCTAGTGGGTTTCCTCCCACCCTCCAAAAAATGTATGGTGTTAATTAGTATAATTGGGAAGCACCGGCTCATGGGCTGGAAGAGCTGCATGTCGAAATTCTCAACTATTTTTAGGTATGGGCCCCTTAGGACTCTGCTCACATTTTATGGGCCCCCTTCCCCGTGAAGTGGTTGTTTAGTTGGTTTCTTCCGTACTTCTCTCCTATCAACAACATAAAAAACATTTAAAAAATTACCCACCCAGATGGATGGCCCCTGTTGAGAATGGCAGATCTTAAGAGTGCATGGTTCTCGCAACACTATTATGAAGCCAGCGACTCGGATTCGAATCCCGCACTGATCGTACGTCCTTCCCGTGTCTGCGTGGGTTTTCTCCGGGTGCTCCGTTCAAAACATACATAGGTCAATTGGGCGGCACGAATTTCAATGGCCGGAATTAGTTTCTACAGCGTTGCAAATAAAACTTATTTTGACTTCTCAAACAAAATAAATCAGCGGCAGTTCCATAAGATGCATCCAGTGGATTCCACACACCTCCGACACGGAACTAATAGCCTCGTTTCAGTGCCAGCCTGAGCTTTCTCCATGTTCACCTTTTGCACCTGTATGCGAGTCATCACCCACGACTCGTAACCCGAAACACAATATTGCAACGATTGTGGCATATTACGTTTATTATGCAAAGTTAGTTCACGACATAAATGAGTATCCCAAGTTTATTTGAGTTTACCATGAGTCCACCATGAAGCCGCTTCAGAGTGGGAAAGCATTTGAAACTGCAGCGGATACAAGTGTAACCTCACACTGAGACGTTGTAGTTCCTAGGGGATTTCAATGGAGCGGTGCGATACAGAACGTTGGCTTGCGGGCTACAGCCACTCGTATCCAGGAAACGGGCCCGCTCCGGGATTCCAGGAGTGAGCCGACCCTGCAGCGGCCTCAACCCGTGGAGGTGCGGCCTGGCATTGCGATGTGTTTGGCGATTAAAAAGGTCCGAGGGGTACCCGCCATCGTAGCACGATGTGGCGAACAGGAGTACGTTATCAGCTCATCGGGGGAAAGAAGCATACTCTGCAGGTAAACGCATCACTCCCAACGCAGAGGGAAGGCCAAATCCGCCCAATTAACGCCAGCATTCCCGTATTAAAACTGCAGTTTCTCCTGGTCATTTGCAGGAGCGACTCCGGCAACGGCCTGTGTCAAAGAGCCTCAACGTCAGGGTTTCTAACCTGACATTTTATTTAGCTCAAGACTTGAATGCTATGTAGCCAGTTAAAATATAGGAACTGTTTTGGATACTAGGACTTATGGTAATCAAACACCTAATTAATTTGTTCATCTTTAAACAGAATTATTATGCCTGCAACGCCAAACCTATGTATACTACGAATTGGGGACAATTGTATCGAAATGAAGGTGCATTACCTGTTCCAACATCACTGATACGACAAAGCTTGTACTGTAGTTACGACTGGTATAATTGATGCTTGCGCAGTATGATGGGGAAGTAGTTTAATGTATTTGTCAATAAGTGTACCTAGCAACTGTAGCATTTCACAGCAAAGAAGCCTTTTGGTTATTGTTGTGCTTGTGTAGCTCTTGTTGCAAACCGTATTCGTCATGCCTCCATACAACTTGTTTTCAGATATTCACCCACCTATAATTTGACAAGTGTTAATGGGTTTTACTCCTTTCACTGTTTCTGATTGGGACATTCCAGATCCCAGCAACGTCTTACAAACTCGTCAACAGCGAGCACTGTATCATTGGTTCCAGTTGCTTAAACAAACAGGGGCCAGAGATAACTTGATTTTTATACCGAAACGTTTATCTTTGCTACATAAAGGCACTGTTTGACCTGGTGAGTTTCTCCAGTATTTGTGTGTTTTTTCACTTAACTACGGTGTCAACAGAATCTTGTGTTTTACCTCTGATATTATACCAGATTTGAGTGGAACATATTTTTCCACTTCAGAGAAGTTTTAGGTGTGTAGATTTTCACTGTTCAATAGAGATCACCAAGAGAGACCATTAAAATTTTCCCCCAACTGGTGACTTTCAAATAAATAGAAAGATGTTGCATGAATGAATATTGATACATTTAAAGTTTAATTACATTTAAATGTGAACATAAGCATGAAGACACAGCAAGCACCCCACATTAATAAAGTAAAACTTTTTCAACCTGTTGGTTGCTAGAAAAACCATGAGTACTTCTGAGAAATTTAACAAGGCAGATGTGGATTGGAAATCTGAATATGGCTAAAATGCGAGATAGTTCCACTGATGACGTGATGTGTGGCAAATGTGAATGGTCCCAAAATTACAGGAAATAAATGCAGAAACGATTTCAGCTTGGATTAGGCCAATGAAAATGAATTACCTTGCTTAAACAATGGTTACAGAAAGAAGATAAATAGTTATTAATCAATTAATCGTCTTTAGTTCTTTACATGATCATTGACAAGAAGAAAACTAATGATTCCAGTATTTAAGAAGAGAAAGGAATCATGACATTTTTGAGCTTTCTCATTTGCAGGAAAAGTGTTAGAACCATGGAATCATAGAACTCCACAGCACAGCAACTGGCCCTTCACCCCATCTAGTCCTTACTGGACCATTATTTTGCCTAGTCCCTAGTGTCGTAAGACCTTATTGTTTTTGCCACTTTATCCCACATTAGCATTTCTTTTCGAGGGCTACAGTGGTCCATTCATAAATATTAATTTATTTTCCAGCAAAGTTATTTTCATCAGCTGAAAATGTAGACCACAATATGAAAGAATTTCATCTGTACTGCCAGAGAGCATATTAATAATGCTTGTTATTAACAAAATGATCATAATTCATTCAATGGCTTCCATGTGGTCATGACTATAGCATTAATTTTTTTCATAATTTAATCAAACTTTAAAGAATAGTTATATATTACTTCCAAGCATTCACTCTACTATTCATTTACAAATGAGTATTCTGTAAACCAGTAAACCATCAGCATGACATAATTTTTATTGATGGAAATTTAGGTTGTATTACATTTGGATCTATTATTGACACCTTAAAGAATTGATGTTATTTATTACGTTGTTGGCTCTTATTGGCTGTAAGCATTTGTTTTCTTCTTGTTTGATGATGTTGACAATTTTTTATTTTTCTCAAAGTTTATTCTGGGCATACGGATCTAACTATTCCTCGAAGCGTCAGAGTTCTGCTTTCAGAGATAATGTGACATTGAGCCATATAAAATATTGGGATTGCTTGTTGGGATTGAAGAATAAATTAAAATGAAAAAAGGCAAATTGAAAAGTAAAAATAAGAAAAAAAATAGAGGAAATGTGACTACCAATAACTGTTCCTTAATTTATGGCATTAATAATGGACCAACTTTAAGAAGGCAGGATGCAGAAGATTGGGGAACTGGAAGAAATTACAAAGAGGGTAAGGTGTGAAGGTTAGTGGAATTTTAAAGAATAAAAACATTAAGTGCCTATATTGGGAAGGGTTGTGGCTGCCCCCTATCAAGTCGGAGGACCCACAAGCTGCCAATCAAGATTTGGTTCCACCCCACCCATTAGTGCACACCTTGTTATTGGTCTATGTAAATTACCTGGACTGCACTCTCCAGCCTGCCTGTACTTGGCTTTGGGCCATTGGCTGATGTAATTGGATTAACCCTCCTGACAGTGAGCCATTGGCTCCCTGCAAATTATCTATGCTTGTCGTTCCAGCACTATGAAGGTACCATGTGCTCTTTGTTCTCTCTCTTTGCCAGCATAGGACCACCCTGCTTCAGTCTAGGCCTAGAAATGTGGAAGGATGCTGGTAAAACTGTTAGTAAGATGTGTACTGTTAAAAGGGTTGGGAGCATTTAATTAGTGTCCCTTGTAGCATAGAGCTGTGCTTCCACTGAGTCAAAGGGTGGTGGGGCATTGAAGAGATTTTTTTTTCCTTGATCATTGTATGTAGCAGTTCATTGTATGTGTATGTATTTGGTTCCCACTCTATTTTCCTCACATTCATTATTAATTGTCCGCTATTTCTTTCCCACTGATTCTTTAAACTTTGTATTTATTTACCATTCAGTTACCATTTCCCACACTTGCCTTCTGTAAATAAAATACTTCCTCATCAAAACTGTGTTTAAAAGTCCTTGTCTTTTGAGACCTACCAAACCTGTTTCCTCACTCACAACAATTGGCACTGCGAGAAGGATCTCCGGAGTCTTGGCTGGACGCAGGTGTGGGGAAATGTTCTGGAAGCCAGTGCAGGCAGCCTGAAGAGTTCAGTCCAGGTAAATTACATGGGTCAACAGCAAGTTGTGCACTAATAGGTGGGGTGGAACCAAACCTTGGGGAAGTGCTGTCACATGGCAGCCACAATCCTTCCCAATATAGTGCAATAAGATTGAGTTGCTTTAGAATGTGTATTCTATGTAAAACTTGATGCAAAAGTAAGTTAGAGTTTCATATGCTGAGGTCGAGAGATAGATATGATGTATAAAAAAAGGGGTGGCATTGCTAGAGGTGTTGTAATCGTAGCAGCACTGTTGGTGCAGAACCAGGAGAGCAGGCAGTGGAGACAGCACAGTTCTCAATGATTGAACTATCTGGTCCTAATGCCGGTGGCTCCATTCAGCCAGTAAAAGGCCTGTTTGAGGAGCCAATGGTACTTTTTAAACTAAAATCCTGCAAACATTGGTTTTTGTCCAAGATGGCAGCACCTGCTCTGGAAATGGCCACGAGGAGTGGCAGACTCCAGGGAGTAGTGGACTGGTGCAGGGCATCGGAAATGGGGAGAACTCTGCACCCCCCGCCCCCCACAGTTGAGAGGGAGATGCAAGAGGAGATGACCCTACAGGAAGGTGACAAGGGCAGTGGATCATCGAGGGATTCAGCTTCTGAGGCACCCACACAAGCTGTGGGCGATTTGTGTTGGGGAGACCTGCATGGACTGCAGGCTACTGGAGGCTGGCTCATAGGAACCAAGTATCAGAGCTGGGATTCAAGAGGGTGCTGAGGGCAAAAAAGGGTCCTGAAGGGCCTTAGGCATTGAAGGATTCATGAACATGTCGGAAGTTTGGATCTGGAAATTGGGTTGACAATAGATCGGACAGGAGTTTGTGTGGTTGCAGAGGCTGCATGTGCACTGGAGGCGAATCCACGGACACAATGACTCTGAAGGGACTCTTTTGGTTCTCTTTCTCCCTAACCATAAGAGGCACTAGATGACATAAATGGCGGCTCTTTGCCTGACAACAGACAGAAGGTGATTTTGTGCACATTACAAAATAATGGAATGTTTTGTAATTTGATGCTGATGCTGTTATTCAGATATAAATAATCTGGATTAAGGTCAGTAGAAATTGGGTTGATTTTCATATTGAAAAGGATGAATATGCTGTATGTTGAAGCATCGAAGTAATTATAACAGAGTTAAAATAAGCTAATGGTGAGGGATTGACAGGTGGGTTCTATCATCACAGCAGAACTAATCAGCAATGCAGTCTGAAATACCAAGTAATAAGATACATTATATTTTAATCAATACTCATCTAGAATAATGCATTAGATTCTAATCATTGAGGCATAAGACAAATACTTTAATTGAACAATGTGGAAGGATAACAAAAGGTATTAATGTTAAAGCACAAAGTTATATGGAAATTAGTAAAAAAGTGCAGCAGAAGGTTGTCAATATTTTGCTTTGAACTTGCTCAGTCAATGATGTTTTGACATCAGGTATTCAGTAGGAAATTGCATGTTTTGAGTTCTGTAATCCATTTGTGTTGTATTTTAAACTTTGGACTGAAGACTGGGAAGTCACTAATTGATCAAACAATCAGATACCAGGTGAACTCATTAGTTGAAATATTTTGGTTTGGTATCCTTTATTGAGACTAAAGCCAAAAAGTATATCAGGGTGGAAAGAAGCTGAGGAGGGGCTAAAAGTAGATAGAGTATTGGAAGAGAAGGAGAGGCAGGTAGAGGGAGAGCCCACTGGCATGGAAAAGTTAGAACAGTAAGAACTGGTGTAGGTAAAGAAAAGATGGAACCAGATGTAAGTGGGGGGGGGGGGGTGTGGGTAGAAATTACCTAAAGTTAAACAATTTGATACTCGTGCAATTTGGTTGACAGCCGTCCAGGAGGAATGTAATATGTTATTCCTCTCAAATATGCATTTAGCTTCACCCTGATATGGATGAAGAAAAGGACAAGCACTTGTATGTGGGAATGCTGCAGCAAATTGAAGTGGTTGAATTCAAGCTTAGACTTACAGACAGGAGTTCAGTGAAGCAGACATCAAATCTGAGTTTGGTTTCACTGAATGCCACACCAAGTACCCAGAATGCAGTAGTTTGGATGATGTGCACAAAAAGCTATTCCTCAGCTGGAAGGTCTGATTTTGGCCCTAGGTGGAGGCTAGATGGGGAGGAAGATGTTTTGAACCTTCTGTGATTACAGCAGGAAGTACCTAAGGGGTTAGAAAGGTGGATAGGGAGGGAAGTCTGGACCAGGGTGTCTTGAAGAGATTGATTTCTATGATAACAATGGATAGGGGTGGGAAATGGAAGATGTAACAGGTGGTGGGATTGTGCTGATCTCACCGGCAGAGAATAAATTAAGGGCAGGATAGAAGTTGGGAGTGAATTTAGTGACATTGTTGAGTTTTTTTTAAGGGTGGTATTGCATTTTGGAAGGACAAGCCAAGATAGGACATACACAATAAATGGTCGGGCACTGAGAAGTGCAGTAGATCAGAGGGATCTGGGAATACAGATACATAATTCTCTGGAAGTGGCAACATAGGGTTGTAAAGAGAGCTTTTGGCATATTGGCCTTCATAAATCAAAGTATTGGGTACAGGAGTTGGGAAGTTATGTTAAAGTTGTACAAGACGGTGAGGCCAAATTTGGAGCATTATGTGCAGTTTTGGTCACCGAACTACAGGAAAGATATCAATAAGATAGAAAGAGCGCAGAGAAGATTTACTAGGATGTTGCTTGGACTTAAGGAATTGAGTTACAAGGAAAGGTTTAACAGGTATTATCCCCTGGAACATAGAAGAATGAGGGGAGATTTGATGGAGGTATTTAAAATTATGAGGGGGATAGACAGAGTAAATGTAGATAGGCCTTTTTCCATTGAGGGTAGCTAAGATACAAACCAGAGGACGTGGGTTAAGGGGAAAAGTGAAAGGTTTAGGGGGAACATGAGGGGAAACAGAGAGTTGTGAGAGTATGGAATGAGCTTCCAGCTGAAGTGGTAAATGTGGGCTCAATTTTAATATTTAAGAAGAATTTGGACAGGAACATGGACGGGAGAGGAATAGAGGGCTATCGACTGGGTGCAGGTCAGTGGGACTATGAAAAAAATGATTCAGCACAGACTATAGGGGCCAAGGTAACCTGTTTCGGTTCTATGGTATAAAAAGGTAGCACCATTGCAGTCATTCGTGTCACATAGGGAGAATTAGGAAGTGGAACAGAGAAGTGGAAGTGGAACAGGCATAGGTCGGGCCCTTGCTGTATGCATGGCTGTAATCTGCATCTGACGCATTATCTTCAAACACTTCTGTTCAAAGTTCAGGTTTATTGTCAGAGTACATGCGTGACATCACATACAACCCTAAGATTTGTTTTCCTACAGGCCAGACATAATTACTTTCAGTAGTGCAAAAAAAACTGTACTCAAGGAAAGATGTGAATACAAAAGAGAGAAATGTTAACAAGAAAGAAATGCAAACAAAGTGTAAAATACCGAAAATAATGTTCAATAATAAATCACGTGAAAATTCTTAAATGAGTCTCTGATTGAGTTTGTCATTGAGGAGTCTGATGGTGGAGGGGTAGTAACTGTTCCTGAACCTGGTGGTATGAGTCTTGTGGCACTTGTATCTCTTTTCTGATGGCCGCAGGGAGAACAGAGCATGGTGAAGATCCTTGATGATTTGCTGTTGCTCTTCAACAACAGCATTCATAGTGATGTTCTCAATGGATTGGGGAGAGATTTGCCGGTGATGTGCTCAGCAGTGTCTACTATCTTTTGCAGGTCTTTCCACTCAGAGCTATTGGTGCCTCAATACCAGGTGGTGATGCAGTCGGTCAGCACCCTTTCCTTGACATATCTCTAGAAGTTTGCCAAGGTTTTCAATGTTGTGCCAAATCTCTGCAAACTCTTTAGAAAGTAGAGAAGCTGATGTGCTTTATTCAGATGATATTTATGTGTTGGGTCTAGGAAAGGTCAGGTCGAGTTTATTTGTCATCTGATTGCACAAGTATAACTGACGAAACAGCGTTCTCCATACCTTGTGGAAAACACGCAGACGCACATCCAGTCATAACACACGTAGAGACAAACAATACACATGCAGAACTCATATTCATATATACAAATAAATAAGTATTGTTTCATAAATATGAGTCTTAAATGGTTAGTGTAAGCATTTCTTTTGGTTGTTCAGAATTCTCACTGCCCATGGGAAGAAGCTGTTCCTCAGACTGGTGGTGCTAGCTCTGACCTTGTATCTTTTTTGCGATGGGAACAGCTGAAAGATGCTGTGTGCGGGGTTGAAAGGGTCCTCAATGATTTTGCGCACCCTCTTCAGACAATGATCCCGGTAGATCACGTTGTTTTGATGGGAGGGAGGGAGACTCCAGTGATCCTCTCTGCCACTCGTATGGTCCTGTGGATTGACCTCTGATCCATTTCTCTGCCTGTGATGCAGCCGGTCAAGATGTTCTCGATAGCATTCCTGTAGAAGGTTGACATCATGGTGACTAGTTACCTTGTCTACTTTAGTCTTCTCAGGAAGTGCAATCACTGTTGTGCCTTCCTGACAAGTGACGAGATGCTGTGTGCCCACGATAGGTCACTAGTTAAATGAACTCCAAGGAACTTGGTGCTCTCCACTCTCTCCACTACAGAGTTGTTGATGTGTAGTGGAGGGTGGTCATTTCCGGTCCTCCTGAAGTCCACAATCATCTTCTTCATCTTGTCCACATTGAGACTCGGGTTGTTACTTTCGCACCATATCATGAGATTTTCCATCTCTTCTCCATAGTGCAACTTATTGCTTTTGCTGAAGAGGCCAACGACTGTTGTGTCATCTACAAATGATGACATTGTTGGAGCTGGATCTGGCAATGCCGTCGTGGGTCAGTTGCGTGAACAGGAGAGGGCTGAGCACACAGGTGTGAATTGCGCTAGTGGTCAGCGTGATGGTGCCTCTATATTCTGCTAACGACCCAGACAGATAGTAATCTTCCCATTAGGAAGTCCAGAATCCAGTTACAGACAGGAGTTTTGAGTCCAAGTGAGGACAGCTTCTCCACCTGCCTCTGGGGAATGATCATATTAAATACTGAGCTGGTCAATGAACAGCAGCCTGGCTTATAAGGTGTCGTTCTCCAGATGGGTCAGGGTGGAGCAAAAGGACAAGTTTATAGCATCATCTATGTAATGGATTCTACTATAGGTGAAATGAAATGGGTCTAGTATCTCTGAGATGTGTGCTTCGATTTGATCCATCACCAGATGCTCGAAGCATTTCATAGTGGAAGGCAGTGCCACAGGGTGGTAGTCATTGAGGCCTGTTATTGTCACTCTCTTGGGTACTGGAACGATGGTGGTTGATTTGAACCCTATGGGAACGATGGACTGCTGCAATAAGGTATTGAAGATATCAGTGAAAACCTCCATCAATTGGTCTGAGTTTTCCTTCAATACCCGACTAGGTATGTTGTCTGGTCCCTCTGACTTGTGTGGGTTTACCTTCAATAGGGTTCTCCTCACCTCATCTGCAGCTCTGCAGGGAGTCCATCAGAGACACAGCTATCTTTGGCGTCGTCCTTTTCTTCTCATCAAACTGTGCTTGGAATGGGTGGTACATTTAGTGAAGTGGCTAGCGCAATGTCTTTAGACCATCAGGAATTTGGATTCAAATCCAGCGCTGTCTCTAAGGACTTTGTACGTTCTCCCCGTGTCTGCGAGGGTTTTCCCTGAGGGTGTGGGTTACCTCCCACCATTTGAAATGTTGCGGAGATTTGGGTTAATTGGGATAAATTGAGCGCATGAACTCATGGGCTGAAATAACCTGTTACCATGCTGTATGCCTAGAATATATTTTAAAAATTTAGAAGATGTTCAGACTATCTGGAAGGGAGGCATTATTGTCTTTCACTCACAAGGTTGACTTGTGATTTGTTATAATCTGTAGCGGGCCAGGCCAACCCCGCACACGATGGCCGAATCGCTATAGTGAACAGTCAGTGCAGCAGGGCACAGGGACTTTCCCCCCACCGTGCAGAAGTTCCAGGCTGCAGGAGCACATTGCCAGGGGAACAACCAGGCCTCAGCGCAGCATTATGACATCACTCCATGAGCCTGTCGCCGCCCCTAAAAAGGAATGCGCGTGGTTTAAATAAACGCAGTTACTGGTTTATTTGCTTAACGTGGGCAGCATTTATTTCAGCAGCTCTGCCTTTAGCAGTGCTACAAATTCCCTGAAATAGTGACTCCCATAAATTTAAATTTACTCTCTACCATTGATCCCCCAATGACCAATAAATAGATCATACACCTCTGGTTTTCCCCTCCTGAAGTCCACAATCAGCTCTTTGGTGTTGGTACACCATTCAGGCAAGTTTTCAATCTCCCTCCTGTATGCTGACTCATCAATCCTTTTTATACATCATCAGCAAATTTGTAGATGGTGTTATTGTTGTACCGAGCCACACAGTTATCGGTGTAAAGCGAGTAGTGCAAGGGTCTAAGAATGCAGCTCTGTGGTGGTCTGCCATTGATGGAGATTGTTCTTACCAATTCTCACTAATTGTGGTTGAGATGTGAGGAAATCCAGGATTCAATTACACTGTGGACTATTGAGACCCAAGTCTTGGAGTTTGCTGATCAGTTTCGAGGTGATGATGGTACCGAATGCTGAACTGTCGTCGATAAAGGGCATCCTGATCTCGGTATTACGATTTCCACCATCAGCCACATCTTCATCTCTTTACCCCTATCCATTTAATGGAGGGATCCCTCTCTTGAGACCCTCTTTACCCCCCCCCCCCCCCCATTCCCCCCCTTAGGCCCTTCCCGCTGTAATCGCGAAGTGCAAAACTTGTCCCTACAGCTCCCTCCTTACCTCCATCCACAGCCACAAACAGACTTTCTACGTGAAGCAGAGCTTTACGTGCACATTGTCAAACCGAACTTACTGAATTTGGTGTGGCATTCTCTTCATCGTTGAGAGCAAATGCAAATTGGGTGATCACTTAAGCTAACTCCTGCATTCTGTCAGTGACTGTGCTTGAACATCCAGGTCAGAACCATTTCAATGCTCACAGAAATGTCTGACCTTGGCCTTATCACTTGGTAGGGTGAGGCCAAATATAAATGAGAGGAAAACTCATATTCCTCTTGAACATCCCTAGATACAATGATATGAACATCAATTTTTCTAATTTTAGGGAACCCATTTCTCTATCTGGTTCAACAGTTTCCATATCTTCTTTAACTAATCCTGTTTTTACTTTTCTCTCCAACTTTGCTCCCCTTTCAATGGTCTCTTCCTCTACCTATCTCTCTACCTCTTGTCACCCTCTGCCCTATTAGCTCTTCACCCCTCCCCAGCTTCTTCACAAATATACTTGATTTTACTCCTTTCTAATTGATAAAGGGTTGACTGATCATATTTCCCCGTGATCTGATTAGTTCCTCCAGCATCAAGGTTCCAGTATTTGCAATATTTCTCTTGTCTCTAATTTATGTTTGGATGCAAATTTGATGATGTAATGAGCAAGAAAGCTGTCATCTTTCACACTATGCAAAACAAGATATTTATTGAATATCCAATGACAAGCCCAGTGTTTCACTGGATTTAGGGATAAGAAAAAAATGAATAGTTACATGAATAGGATATGTTTAGAGGGATATGAGCCATGTAGGAAGATGGGACTATTGCGGATCAGACATTTTGGTCAGTGTGAGAAGGTTAGTCTCGATGATATGACCAGATACATAACTAATTAATGGATACTTATGCTTAAAATTCCTTCTTTTTGTGATCGCAGTACCAAAATTTATATCTACAACTTGATAGAGAAATGTTTGCAATAATCTTTATCTGTAAAAAATGTTGCAACATTGCAACATTGAAAAAGAAATAGTAAAAAAAAATGGCATCCTCAATCTTAACTGGGTTAATTTTTAGACATATAGACAAGTTAACTTTGATTACTAATTTTAAATTTTTTAATAATATTTTTATTGTTTTCTTTTCCATAAATGTGCAGCTATAGTACATTTACAGAATGCACAATAAAAATAGTAAATTATAGAGGTCAGCAAATTATAATGGCATATAACTTGCATCCATAATATATAAAATATAGATACATCTAATAATTTTTACATGGATAGTCATGTCTCTAAACCCCATCTCCTTACCATTATTGTATGGCTAAAAAAAGAAAGATATAATTTGTTCCTGGAGTTAAACAACAAAATACTAAAGTTTAGGATTTCTATTATGTCTAAAGGTGGTGGAAAAGATTCAACAATGGTCCCCACAACATTTGAAACCTTATATTTGACTTACTAACTGATTAACAGATCTTTTCTAGGTTTAAACAGGACATAATGTCCCTTAACCACTGAGCATGGGTAGGCGGGGCAGCATCCTTCCATCAAAGCAATATCGCATGCCTGGCTAAGAGAGAGGCAAAAGACAGAATTCTACATTTGATTGGAGTTAAAAGAACCTCATCCTCTTCAGTTATGCCGAAAAGAGCAACCAAAGGATTAGGCTGTAGATTTAAATTAAGGATTAAGGAAAAAGTTTGAAACACATCTCTCTGATATTCTTCAAGACTAGGACACGTCCAAAACATGTACATTAAAGAAGCCTCTCCCCTCTTACATTTATCACAGCAAGGGTATACATCTGGATAAATATAAGATAATTTAACTTTAGACATATTGGCCCTATATACAACTTTAAATTGTAATGAACAATGATGTACACATAAGGATGTGGTATTAACCAACTTAAAAAATTGAATTGCAAACCTTGTCTGACACTGAAAGGCTGAAATCCTGTTCCCAGGTATTTTTATTTTTAACTAAGCAAGCGTATCTTAAACCTACCAACATCATAAATAATGGATATTAGATCTTTACGAGAAAGTTGTAAACTGAAAAAAAACATATCAATAATGTTCACATCAAGTGCCCTAGGGAAATTGGGTATCTCAGATAAAATGCTTGATTTGCAAATATTTGAAAAAAAAAGTTTTTGGTTGTTGAACTTTTCAGAAAGCTGTTCAATTCATGCAAAACTGTTATCAATAAAAAGATCTTTGAAATGTTCAATCCCCAATCTGTACCAATCATGAAGAGCAAAATCATGTAAAGAAGATTGTAAAAGATGACGGGATAGAATAGTAGTTGAAAGAGAAAAACCAAGAAATCCAAAATGTTTTCTGAACTGAACTCAGACTCTCAGAGTCTACGTGACAACCGGATTATCAATTGATTAATTTAATGAAAAAGGAAGTGAAGATCCGAGAAGTGCTGAGATGGAAATGTTTTAGTGGAATTCAAATCTGCTACCCATACTGGGCAGTCCACTCAATTATAAAAATGTCACCAAAGCATAAGGTTACATATATTGATTGCTCAATAATAAAATTCATGCCTCTGTTACTTTTGGATTTTTGAAGATGAATTTTATTTAGACGAAGGCAATTACCCTTCCATATTCAAGATGATATAGCCAAATCAAGTGAATCAAAAAATGACTTGGGAATAAAAATTGGTGCAGATTGAAAAAGATAAAAAATTTGGTAAAATATTAATTTTAATAGAATTAATATGACAGGAGTGATCATTGCATTAGAAACTTTGTCACTTGTTTTAATAAAGCAAGGAAATTTTATTTAAAAATATACTTATTATTCTTTATAGCTCTAATACCAAATAGGTAAATTGATTTCTCACAATCTTAAAAGGGAGACTAGTTTTGATTAATACACTAACTCAGGAACATTCAAGGGAAAACTTCACTAAATTGAGAAAGTAATGATAGTATGGAGGGTAAGGAAGTGTCAGGACTTGATTAAAAAAAACCAGAAGATCATCCGCATAAAGCCAAATTTTATGTTCAATTCCCTTCCTACAAATCTCTGAAATTTGCTCACACTCTTGAAATGAAATCGCTAATAGCTCTATGGCCAAATCAAAAAGTAATGGACTTAAACGACATCCTTGGTGGGTTCCCCATTGGCGATTTAAAAGCTTGTGAATGTTGAAAGTTAGTGAGAATTGAAGCCATAGGGCATGAATATGGAAATTTAATCCACGTAATAAAACATGGGCCAAAATTGAATTTTTTTAAGATCACAAATAAATATCTACATTCTACCTGATCAAACGCTATCACTGCATCTAAGGAAATAACACATCCAGGAACCACATTAGAAGGCAAATACAAAATATTAAAATAAAAATAACAGTTTTTAATAAAACCAGTGTGATCTTCAGAAATGTGTGATGATAGAATATTCTCCAATCTATGGGCCAATACTTTCACCAAGATTTTAACATCAACATTTACTAAAGAAATTAGAATGTAGGAGGAGCATTCAGTTGGATCTTTACCTTTGTTTACTACAATGGATATACATGTTTCATTAAAATGTGATGGAAGATTACCTTGCTAAAACAAATCAGATAACACATAATTTAAGTGCAGTGAAAGCAATTGAGAAAATGATTTAAGAAAACTCCACAGGGAACCCATCAGGTCCTGGAGATTTTCCAGATTACAATGAAGAAATAGCAGTAGCTATTTCTAAGCTCACTTGGTTAATCAAAGAAAGTGAGAGGCTATATAATCAATTTATTTTTAAAAAAACTGTTCATCAAACTGTTAACATCTGAAAATCCAGAAGTATAAAGTTGGGAACAAAATTTCCTGAATGTATCATTTATCTCAGCATCATCCATTTGAATCTTTGTAATTTTCTGCTTGGCTTCAAAACCTCTCAACTGATTAGCAAAAATCTTACCAGATTTGTCACTGTAAATATAAAACTGACTCGTACTCTTCAAAAGTTGGCATTCAATTGGATAGGTTGAAAGGAGATCAAATTTTGTTTGAAGTTCAACTTGTTTTTTACAAATATCAGGATTTTTAACTTGAGCATATTATTGACCTGTGTTTTGTTTTATTTGATTAACTAATTCGAATCCCCCTTTATTGACCATCCTTCTTATATTCACAGCATATTTTTAAAAAAATCAGTCCCCTGAAAAAAGCTTTTGTAGCATTCCAAACAATCTAATAGGAAGTTTCTAACAAAGTATTTGTATTGAATAAAAAAGTTAACTTCTCCTCCATAAATTTCAAAGTTATTATCTGATAGTAAAGCCAAATTGAAACGCAAATGTATTATTTGAAGGAGGTCAGGAAGGGTCATGGATAATGGCACAGGGGCATGAATACACTGATAATTACAAACTGAGTTAGTGAGATCAATTAATTATCAATAAGAAAATAGTAAATTTGAGAAAAAATATGATGAATGTATGAAAAGAAAGAATACACTCTTTCTACTTGGATGAAGAAATGCCAAACATCATGGATACCACAATCTGATAAGAAAGATGAATTAATAAGGTGGATTTACTATTGTAACAGTGTTAGGGGATGAACCCAAAGCAAGATCTAACTACAATTAAAATCCCCACTCAGCACCCAAATGTATAAACTCAATTCTGGTAGAGAAGAAAAAAGTCCACATTATCTACATTTGAGGCATAAACCTTAGCAAAAACTACCATTTTATTATACAAATGCCCTAAAACAACAATATAGCAACCATTTGTATTAGATACAACTCAATGATGGGCAAAAGGAATATTTTGATTAATAAGAATCGATGCCTCCCTGACTTTTGCCTGAAATGAAAAATCTAAGTGCTGCCCTCTCCACCTTGTCATAAGATGAGAGTGATCATGACTACAAATTTGTGTTTCTTGTAAAAATATAATTGTGTCTTTAAGTTGATTAATATGCAAAAACACTTCTTCCTTTTAACAGGATGGTTCAAGCCTTTTATGTTACAATTAAGAAATTAATAGATTTCACCATATTTTTAAATTAAAACTGTATATTGATTAACACAATTGATATCAAAATTCCAGGTGTTAGCCTTGCAGCTAAAAAATTAACACTAATAAAGCCATAACAACAAGAAAATAACCTCCCTCCCTTCCTCCTGAACCTGAAAGCCAGACAGCTACTGAAGATACCAACAACAAGCTCAACAAAAAAATAATTCTTAACCCAAACAAATCTTCCTGTTGGAGATTTTATTCCTAGCTCCATTCTTGTTAATATAAATATTGTCAGTACTTCTAAACATGCCATAATTTTGCTCAAACTTCAGGCATATTATTAAAAAAAATTGGATTTCTCTATTACTAATTTGAATTAAATTTTTAGATGTGGGATTGGGAATAAACTAAAAAGTTAAATTCAATTGTTTGAGTAGAGTAGTGAAGGTAAGATATGGCAGTCATTTAAGATGAAATTAAGATCACATAATTTCTTACAAAGGGCATAGTGCCATACTGGCTCACAGATTTTCCTTCTTTCTCCTTTTGTGTGATCTTTGATAAACTTAACCTCATGGTTCAATATCAATTTGTATTAGGCAGATTCTGGATTTTATTTGGAAAAATGTGTCTAGGCTATAACCCTACAGCATCGGGTGCTCCCATTGTGGTCCCTCTATATCATAGAGTCTGGATGCAAACTGGTAAATCACTTTGTTGAGCACCTTGGCACTGTCTGCCGCAATAGCATGGATTTCCCAGAGGCCACCCATTTCACTTCTCCATCCCATTCCCTTTCTGACATGTTTATCCATGGTCTCATGCACTTCCAGACAGAAACCACCTGCAAATTGGAGGAACAGTACCTCATCTTCTGACAGTGCACCCTCCAACCATATGGCATTAATATCGACTTTTCTGGGTATCGTTAAATCACTCCCCTCACTTTTTCCCCATTGCCTTCCTTCAGTATTGTCTCTCCCTCTTTTCCCTGTCTCCTTTTGCACAGTCATGATAAATTCTCACCTCTCACTTTATCATATTGAATTAACACCTGTTGCTCTGGATTCCTCGCTCAGCCAACATTGTCTGTATTCTGAGATTTCCTGATTTTTTTTTTGCTTGAAGAAGGGCTCAGGTCTGAAATGTCAGCAATATGTCTTTGTCTCCTATGGACATTGAAAGACCTGCTGAGTTCCTCCAGCTTTGCAGTATGTTTTTATTTATATGCAACAGGACATAGCCTGAACGGTAGTTAGAAAGACCCTCATAATTCAGTTGTTCTAAACTTAGAAACTTGGAGCCATCATGAGCTGCCTCAAGGCTGTAATGGCTATTATCCACCTCCTTATGGAATGTTCCTTCCTATGGCAAATTTGGAGAGAGATGCAGTAATCTGACCCATATCATCCCCAGTAGCTCGATAATGTGGGACTTTTGTATTTGACAGGCTGTTCCCAAGGATCCATGTTAAAGCAAACTTCATTTCCTGATGGAAGACCTTTACCTTGGAAATGGAAGCTCAGTGGTCTGGGTGAAACATTCTGGTCATCCATGACCAATTTTGGCCACTAACTGGAGCATATTCTGCAGGATGCATTCAAGCAAGGTGTAATCCAAGTAAAGGACCTGGGAGAAAGATTGCTGATTAATACTATCATCACCAAACCTCCTTTGAACTAATTGTGCAAGACAATGTGTCAGGTGTGAAACTGCAAACAAGGTAATCATTTGTGAAGGAAAATATTAATGGTCGCTGATTGAACATGACACACACATCCAAGCTTGGAAAGCCAATACCTGCCTTCAGATTCAGATTTTAGATTTATTGTTAGTGTACATACCATCACATACAAATCTGAGATTCTTTTTCCTGTGGGCAAGGTATACCTGTTAACAAATAAAGAAATGTAAACAATCTGCAATACCAAGAAAAAAAATCAATGAAGTACAAAAGCAAGAGTTCTTAAATGAGTCCTTGTTTGAGTTTGCTGTGGAGGAGTCTGATAGTGGAGAGGTAGCAGCTGTTTCTGAACCTGATGGTGCAAGTCTTGTGGCCCCTATTATCTCTTTTCTGATGGTCCTAGTGAGAACAGAGCAGGTGATAGGGATCCTTGACAGTTGCCGCTGCTCTCTGACAGCAGCATTCGATATTGGGGAGGGTTTTGACTCTGATGTCCTGAGCTGTGTCCACTACCTTTTGCAGGGTTTTATGCTCGTGGGTCCCCATACCAGATCATGCTGTAGCTGGTCAGCATACTTTCCACCACACATGCCTTCACAAGCATGACTGCATACAGACTGATTTAGATTTTCAGATTCATGACCTCACCGAGATCTTTTTCCAGCAGGCCTGGCAGAATTACTGGTAGTGCAAATAAAAACTGTACACTTGTAAACCATCTTGGTTGACATGTCCTGCATGTGTGAAACAACCTCAGTAGCATACTTGCCTTTTTGTTGTTGAAGGAACTATTTCACACTGGACATAGGAGCAACTGATTAGAGGGAACACACAAGCAACCAGAAAGAATTCTGTATTGGTATTTGCCTGTGTTATGCAACATAATTATTTATCCTTATTTTTCCACTTAACCATTGGACATCTTAAAAATGCCAAATGCTGGCTTCTTAAGTTATTTTCTTATCTGGAAAGGACCCTTTAAGCTTCTTAAAATGACCTGCAAGGAGGAAGCAAAGAAGACCATTCAAGTTTTGATGTCCCTGCCTTTGGAGATAAGGAGATGGTTAGCTCCTAGCAGCCTGGTAGCACAAATTTTATTAATAATTGCATTATAGGACAATCAGTCACAATTACTTGATTTCAACAGTGTCAAACATAATGATCATTATATTTGATGCATATTCTACAATGCATATTCTCAGCAGCAAGTTGATCCAATTTTAAGGGCAAGATCAGGGACAGCATAGTTAGTGAGGCAGTTACAGCACCAGTGACAGGGCTTCAAATCTATTTGTATCAGAAGGCACAATTCTCTAATCTCTGCTCAACACGAAGCACCCATCAATGAAGAGTGGAATCATTGAGCAGCAGCAACATGCATTGCACCAATAATCCTTCAAAGTGGAACTTGCATAAAGGCTTTGTAATTAAAAGAGAGCACTTTAACCAGGAGTTGGGTTGATGTTGCTGACCATTGAGACCATCAGAGTGTGCTCTGGAATTCAATGCCCTCCAATGCAGGCCGGATGCCATTTATCATTCAAATTGGTTGACTGATACTGTTAAGGGCCCAGAGGACCCCAAAACCCAGCAGCAATAGAAATTCACCAAAACAAATGGTTACTTAAACAAAAGTAGCTTTTAATTTTCTTTAAACATAAAAACAGGATCAAACTTTAATTTATTACTATTAACTTAATCCCTTTTAACTCTAAGCACACGTGTATGTAATGTGTAAAGATTCGGAAAAGTTATTTGATTCGCAGTCCAATGTCACTTCTCACACCTCCAAGTTCACCCCAGTATCAGACAATTCTTATACTGTCCACAGAATTTAACATTTATGAATTTTCACCAGGCTCTGGTGGAAACGGTTAAGAGGTTACCGCTCAGGAAGGTTCTTGTTGGTTTTCAGAGAGAGATTCGTTGCTCATTAGACATATACAAACTGATTTATTTCCATGAGTTACTTCAATATCTTGCTGAAGAAACTTGCCCCATCAGGGGTTTCTAAATGATAACCTCTTCTTCTGCAGGTCACCACAGAATTTATTTTTGTTTCCCTTATTTCAGGTGAAAAACTCTAGCCAGTCATTTCCTCTTGTATGGACCACAAGGGTTTTAAACAAGCTGCCAGCTTGCCATGCTGCAGAAGCCAGTTCTCCCCCCTCTCTCTCTTTCTCTCTCTCTCTCTCTCTCTCTCTCTCTCTCTTTCTCGATTGCGGCCCCTGGACCCAATCTTCTGAGTCCGTTCATCTGTTGCTTTCAAAACAAATAATCCATCACTCCACAGTATGTCCAATTAACACCTACTTGTAAAGTCTATACAGGAATTCTTCAAATTATTTGCAAAGCCACTCGGACCCTGGACAGTCTGGCTGGAGCAGACCGGCTTTCCATAAGCTTGCCAGCTTGTCCTTTTCCAGTCCCAGCTGCAACAATGTACAAGTGATCGCTCTCTCTCTCTCTCTCTCTCTCTCTCTCTCTCTCTCTCTCTCTCTCTCTCAATGAGAGAAAAGCCTGTTTGACTCTCTCTCTGCTTGCAAAACCACATGACCCTCTTACAACTGCTCCAGTCTGAAGCGACTCCAACAAACTGTTGCATCTGTTTCCTTTTGTAAACAACAATCCATTAGTGAAGTCTCTTGAGCAATCTTTCAAAGCTCTTGTAAAAGCTGTTGGCCCCGACATGTCTAGCATGAGGCAGAGCTCCAGTATTTCATATAAGATCTGTTTTAAAGTGTTTGTATGTAACCTACTCAAACGAACCTTTCCAAAAAACATATCTATGTACTCTATATACTCTTGTCACAATACTTTATCTTTGGCAGTGTCACAGGACAGTTTGCACAGTTAAGTCATCAGATGTCTGATAAATGCATTTAATGTGCCACTCCAAAAGTTGTTATACAGTATTAATTTCCTGCAGATCCCATTGGAACTACAAAACTATTCTCTAGCCCAGTATCTTAATAAGGCGTGGTAAGCAGTGAGAAAAACTACAGCAAAAGGGTTATGGAAGTGAAGAACCCCATTCAGAATGGCTCAACTCCTCAATCATGGACCACTTCTGTAGTCCAAATGCTGTTTCACCTCCTGTTGACTATCCATGGGTGCAGACGGTGGAGGTTTTGTCAACATCCATGTGAGATGCCAACTATCAGGTATTAATCAAAAACATTTTACCACAGTAAGGATACAACTTCCACAATCCCACTATACAAAACAAAAGTCTCTTCAAGTGTTGCATGCTGCCTGATACAGTCAGTTGTATTGCATTTGTTGAAGATATGTCTGTTCTTCTTTGACTCTCATTCAGCGGCAATCAAAACATTAATTTATTGCAAGCAAACTGCCATGCTGTTTTATCTGACCAGAACGTTCAATGTAAAACATAGGAATAACATTAATACTAGTGGGAGTAGGCCATTTGGTCCTTTTGACCATGATATGCCATTCATTAAGATCATGCTTGATCTTGACATTCATGCTATTTTCTTGCACCATCTCATTATTCTTTGTATCTCTTAATATCCAGAGATCTATTGATCTGTGTTTTAATTAACAATGAGTGCTCCACTGCCCTCTCAGATAGAGAAGTAGATTTACCACCTTTTGAATGAAGAAATTTCAACCCTAAGTATTCTTATCAGGGGCTGCAACTGCCCCCCTCCCCCCACCACCCCGGGTGTCACAGTACATTTAATTAAAAGCCTTGTTTTTTTTTTACCTTGTAGCATAATTTAAAAAAAAAGAAGTTATACATTTTGGTGGACAAAATAGAAAAGTAGAAGAGTTTTGTATACTATGAGAATAGTCTGAAGTTCCAGTAGTTATCTTACACAGTCAAAAGAACACAAGGCACACAACTTGATCGAGTGAGATCTAAAATTGAAGTGGTTTATTCACATAATACATGAACCAAGTGATGGTCAAGTCATATTCCAAGGTGGTTCAGTCATAGCTATACAAAGCTTACATTTTACCATATATGGTTATAGTTGACATTCCGTGGGTACTAATTATGCAACAACCATTGACAGATCATTGGCATAAAACAATGTTTATGTCTAGCATAATTGCATAATCACGAGTTACTTATATCAGCATGGATGCTGACATAGGATACTACAGAGAGAAGTATGGAAGAAACCCAAACTTGACTGCTTCACTGGGAAGAGGGTCCATGAACTTCAAGCAGAGTTTGAGGGGGCCACAGCCAAAAAAGATTGAGAATGGTTGCCCTGGTTTTAGACTCCTCAGCAGGAAAACATCCTCCCTATATTCACTCTGTTCTGTAAGAATTTTGTAATTGCAGTGAGATCTCATTCCTCTATGCTCTTATATAGGCCGAGTCTAGTCGTATTTGGGAAGCCTATAATCCATGGAGCTAGGATTCAAATCTTTATTGCACTTGCTATTTATGAAATATATTCATTTTTTTTAAAGATAGGAGATAATATTCTAGCTACTTTTGTGTGGTCCTCAAATCCTCTTAGTGAAGGTTATTTTTACCATTTGGTGTATGTTGGATTTCAATGATATGTATGTGAAACCTGAATACCTCTTAACCACCTAAATACCTCATTGCTAACAACTACTTTTCTATTTTGTCCACCAAGGTGTATAACTTCATATTTTTATCCATCAGTGCCTCTCATGATTTTCTAAAACTTTTATCCAATTGCCTCTCAGCTTCTTGCATGGCAAAGGAAAGAACCCAAGTTTGTCTGACCTCTCCCTATCACTTATAACCTATAAACCAGGCAACGTCCTGCACATCCTTCCATAATTACAGTATGACCTAATCAAATCTGTTGTAAGTGTGGACATTCAAAAAGAAAAATATTTTGTATATAATACTGAATAATTCCAGAAAAAGTACATATTCCTTGTTACTTTGCTATGTACAAAAAGTATACAATGGAATGAGAGGTTCACTGGTTATTGTGCAATGTTTGGTCACTACTACTTGGCAAATAAAACAAACCATACCTGTGGGCAACCGGACCTGGAATGGGCTGATGATAGGCAAATAACATTTACTCCACAGAAGTGCAGGCAATGACCATCTCCAACAAGATAATCCATCCCTCTACCCTTCGTATCAATAGCATCTCTATTATTAACTCCACTATTTGGAACTTCCTATTGACAGAAAACCAAAAATACAAGAACCGGCCATTGGTTGAAAGTACTGCGATGAGTAGGGAATAGGACAGAAGGTGAAAAGCATGATGGTATGTGTCCTAAATTTGTGAGGAAGGACAGGTAAGGGACAAAACTGACATGTAGCCATTTAGAGGGTTTGAAATGTGTCTATTTCAGGGTTTCCTAAATGGTTCCATGGAACAGAGTAAGGGTTCCGTGGAAGAAGTGACAGGGAGTAATAACATGATACATGCATTTCTTTAATTTACTTATTTCTTCTGTCCTTAATTCAATTTGTTCTGGGACAGTTGCAAACTGTCCACGCCACCCCAAAAAAAAAGGTGTCGTGAGGCCTGACGTCTGCAGCACAGCATCATTTTTAACCATTGAGAATCTGAATTCTTCTGGTGCGAAGCCAGCGAAGGAGCTGGCCATATTTTGAGTGACATTAAGATCTGCGAAGACAAGAACAATTTCATTCTTCCCATAAAATGCAAATTAGGGACAACAAATAATTTCATATTGGAGGATGATAAGTTTATTTACTTTCTCACTATACTTATTTTCTATACCAGGTATTGCAAATTGTTCATGACGGTTAGGGTTCAGCCATTTCCAAGTGCTCCCCTAAAGGGTTCTGTGAGCTAAAAAGTTTTGGAAATCCTGGTCTATTTCAACACTAGGAGTATTGAGATTAAAGGGGTTGAACTTAGAGCATGGATCAGCACATGAAACTAAGATCAAGTCATCACCTTTATTTATCATTCATACCATGCTCGCGTGGTAAAGATGAGATTACATTTCTCCAGGACTAAGGAGCATAGTTACATAAATATAAGTTAGAATAGAAGTTAAACACATCGAAATATTAAAATATTAAGACATATACAGTAAAAGTCCACAGTACTCTATCCACATATGTTCAGGGAATTCGGGAGCCTGATGATGGGGGGGAAAAATGCTGTTGCCTGATCTGGACGTAACGACCTTAATGCTTTGGTATCTCCTATCAGATGATAGAAGGGAGAATAGTTTTCGTGAGGGATGTGTGGAATCCTTCACAATGTTTATTGCCTTTTGTCTGCATCGAGCGTAGTAGATGTCCTTCATGATAGGAAGAGAGCCCCAATGATCTTTTCCACTGACTTCACTATCCTCTGCAGAATCTTGCAGTCCAAGGAAGTACAACTTCCAAACCAGGCTGTGAAGCAGTTGCACAAGATGCTCTCAATACATCCTCTGCAGAATATAGTGAGGATGGAGGGTGGGAGATGAACTTTCTTTGCAGGAAGTAGAGGCACTGCTGGGCTTTCTTGGCTATGGGGCTGGTGTAAAGGGACCAGGTGAGATTCTCCACCAAGTGCACTCCAAGGAACTTGACGTTGTGGCCGTTACAGAAACTTGGCTGGAGAAAGGGCAGGATTGACTGATGCAGGTACTGGGGTTAGGTGTTAGGGGGGAAGTAGCATTACTGGTCAGGGATGGTATTACAGCTATAGAAAGGGAGTAGGCTGTAGATGGAGTGTTCACTGTTGGTGTAGGTGGAAGTCAGAAATAGAAAGGGAGCAATTATTGTGCTGAGAGTAGTCTGTAGTCCCCAAAATAGTCCTCAGGATTCCGAGGAGCAGAGAAGCAGGCAGATTTTTGATTGGTGCAGGAAATACACGGTTGTAGTTATGGGTGATTTCAACTTCCCTAATATTGACTGACACCTCCTTACTGCAAGAGGGATAGATGGCTCTGAATTTGTCAGGTGTGACCAAGAAGGATTCCTGGATCAACTGACAAGAGGAGATGCCATAATGAATCTAATTCTGCATAATAAACTTGGTCAGGTGGCAGATCTCTTGGTGGGGGAGGATTTTGGTGTGTGACGACAACTTCCTGACCTTTGGCATAGCTATGGATAAGGATAAAAGTAGAAAAAATGATAAAATGCTTAATTGCGGAAGGGCTAATTATGATGGGATAAGGCAGAAACCAGCAAGAATAAATTGGGAAGAGATGTTCAAGGGAAAAAGCACAGAAATATTGTGGAGGAAGTTTAGGGACCATTTGTGCTGGGTTCAGAAAAAGTTAGTCTAAGTGGGACAAGGAAAAGATGGCAGGAAAAGGGAACCATGGTTGACGAAACAGGTGAGGCAGCTAGTCAGAGGAAGAAGGAAGAATACATTAGATATAGGAAGGAGGAAACAGGAAGGGCACCTGAGAAATATTTGGTAGCCAGGAAGGAGCTTAAGAAAGAACTTAGAGGAGCTCAAAGGAGGATTAAGGATATGTGAAGAACAGAAGGATGATGAGAATGAAGGTGAGACCACTAAAGGATAAAGGAGGCAACATGTGGCTGGAGGAAGAGGAGGTTGGGGGGGGGGGTTCCTAAATGAATGCTTTACATTAATATTCACAAGAGAAAAAGACCTTGATCAGGGTGAGGTTGGAATAGAACAAGCTTGTGTGCTGAACACTATTAAGATTAATGAAGAGGAAGTGTTAGATCTTCTTAAAAACATCAAAATTGATAAGTCCCTGGTGCCAGATATACCCCAGGTTGCTGTGAGAAGTGAAGGAAGAGATAACTGGGATAGTAGCTATAATCTTTAAGTCTTTGGCTGTAGGGGAGGTGCCGGAGGATTGGAGAATGGTAAATGTAGTCCCTCTTGTTTATAAAAGTTAATAAGGAAAATCCTGGGATTTTTAGATCAGTGAATCTTATGTCAGTGGTGTGTGAACTACTGGAGAGGATTCTTAAGGATACGAGAAGTACAGTCTACTTAAGGATAGTCAGCATAGCTTTTTGAAGGGAAGGTTGTGCCTCACGAGCTTAATTGAGTTTTTTGTGAAAATAACCAAATAAATTGATGAGGGTAAGGCAGTAGATGTGATCTACATAGATTTTAGTAAGGCATTTAACAAGATCCCCCATGAAATTCAGAGTCTTGAGGCATTGGAACCAATGGAACCTTGGCTGCATGGATAAAAAATTGGCTTGCAGGAAGAAAGCAGAGAGTAGTCGTGGAAGGAAAATATTCTTCCTGGAGATCAGTTACTAGTGGAGTACTACAAGGATCTGTTCTTTGATCCCTGCTCTTTGTGATTTTTATAAATGACCTGGATGAAATGGTGGAAGGATGGGTCAGTAAGTTTGTGAATGATACGAAGTTTGGAGGAGTTATGGATGGAGCTGAAGGTTGTTAAAGATTAGAAAAGGAGAGAGACAGGATGCAGAATTGGGTGGAAAAGTGGCAGATGGAGTTCAATCCGGCTAAGTATAAGGTGATGCATTTTGGAAGGACAAACCAGAAGGCTGAGTACGGGGTTAATGGTGGGATACTTAAGATATGGATGAACAGAGGGACCTTTGGGTCCAAATCCATACATACCTCAAGGATGCCGCACACATTGATAGAATAGTTAAGAAAGTCTATGGGATGCTGGGCTCCATTAATAGGGAGATTGAATTTAGGAGTAGAGAGGTCATGTTGCCACTCTACCAATCTCTGATAAGACCACACTTAAAGAATATTGTGTTCTGTTCCTGTCACCTCATTACAGGAAGTATGTGGAAGGTATGGGGAGGGTGCAGAGGAGATTTACCAGGATGTTATCTGGATTGGAAAACAAACTTATGAGGCAAGGTTAGCAGAGCTGGGACCTTTCTCTTTGGAGTGTAGAATGATGAGAGGAGACTTAATACAAGATCATGAGAGGCATAGATAGGGTGGTCAGCCAGTGCCTATTTTCCATGGCAGGAATAGCAAACACCAGAGGACATGAGTACAACGTGAAGGGAGGGAAGTTTAGAGGAGACATCAGGAGTGTTTTTTTTATGTAGAGAGTTGTGTATGTCTGGAATGCCTTGCCAGGGATGCTGATAGAGGCTGAAACATTGGGGGCATTTTTTTTAGAGACTTCTGGACAGGCACGTGGATGGAAGAAAAATAGAGTGTTACAGGGTAGGGAGTGTTTTGTTTTAAGGAATATATGGGTCGGCACAACATTGAGGGCTGAAGAGCCTGTACTGTGCCTGTGCTAGTGTTCTATGTTCTAACTTGCATCCTGAGAGGGCACATCAAAGTGTGATGGAATACTCTTCACTTCCTTGGATAAGTTAAATTCCAGTAGTTCTCAAAAGCTCAATAACATCCAGAACTCGAATGGCACACAATCAACCATTTTAAACCTACCACCAAAAAGGACAAGGGCAGCAGATGCATAATACCCTAAGATTCCATCAAAGTGGCACACACCCTACAATGGAAATATCTTCAATTCATTTTATGTGCCGGGCCCAATTTCTGGAAATCCCTTATCTGTTACATCATGAAAGTACCTTCACCAGAAGAACTGCAGTGATCCAAGAAGGGCAGTTCACCATCACCTTCTCAATGGAATTGGGGATGGTCGATAATGCTGGATAAATAAGGTCTTGAAATATTAATAAATAAAACAAAATGAATTGTGAAGAATTCATTCAAATGTGTGCTGATCTTTTCTAAACTAATTGAATGCAGCATGAGGGAGCTGAATGGCTTCTTCCTCTTTGCATGTTTCTGCCTCATCTAATGTGAAGGAAGTTAGTAAAGCAAACTTCTATTGAATTTAATTTGGTTCCACTTTCATGATTAACGGGTTTGTAAGAACTACTCGACTGAAATTATTTTGCATCATATTATTATGTGTATTCCTGAACATGTTGAAAGTAATCAATCACCTATCCCAAACATAAAAAAAACCATGAAATTTGCATTAAACCACAATTGACTGTCTCCTTAAAGCATGATGAAAATATGGTTGATTATGGTGGGTTTTTTCATGTTATGTCCTGCCTGCTGAATTTAATTCCTGTCCTGTTCTGGTTAAAAAGGCAGCAAGAGATTATAGTTAGCTGTAATGCTTCTAATCCAGCTTGAGAAAACTGAGCTCTTATTGTTATCACCAACCTGAGTCAAATATCTCTTTCCAATATTTTTATTAAGTTTTTATGCTCATACATAGGTAATAACAAGGATCTATATCCAACAAAGTAAACATATATTAACAAATAGCTGTAAACAACTTATGAAAGAGACAAAAACACCAATATGTGTATAAAACAAAAACTATTGTAATAATATAATCCTTCCCTTGTGAAGTTATGATTAAACATATATGTTCCATTAATGCATGAAAGAAAGAACAACCAAACTGTCAAATGAGATCCAATAATCTTATAAATTTGGAAAATAATTAAGGAAAGGGCCCCATAAATTTAGAAAATTAAGGTTCATTACGTTAGTAGAACTTCTAATTTTTTCCAGAGTCAAGCATGCCATCACATCAGATAACCATAGAGTTATCTGGCAATAAGAAGAGCAAAGGCAACCTCATAGGATGGTAGGCCTGACAAATGTATATCAGCTGATTTACATTTCAAATAGGGAAAGAAAAGGGTTAGGAGTAAAATTAATATTAAGAACTAAAGATAAAGTATAGAAGATACCTTCTCAATAATTGGAAAGGAAGAAAAATGACCAAAACATATGAAATAATGTATCTTCTTCAGACTTGCACTATCACATTTTGACGAGAAATGAGAATAAAATTTAGCCAATTGAACTTTGAGTCAAACATCTAATGAGGATTAAACATACCCTCCTTTAATTGAATATATTAAGTGGCTTGTGAAGAATGGCTATTGCCTACTGAATGACACACATGGAAAAGTCAATGATTTTACGTGTCAAACCATTAAATGGTGGAAAGTACTGGCACTGATGCAAGTCATCTAATCTAACATGTCCGCCTTGCCCGATCCCACTTTTCCTGTTGATTGTGCTATTTCAAATGCACTTTTAAATGTTATGATGCCTATTGTATCTCATAAGCTTTTCTCTTTTAAGTTTTTTACGAGCTCCATTTACATTTATGAGTCCTGGTTATTATCTTCTTATATCCATTGTCTGTCAATAGTTCTCAACAGATCACCTTAAGTATTCCTACACTTGAGTAGGCCACCTATAACAAATCCATGGACCACTGATGGGGTGAGGTGTTGAGCTTAAGGCCACAGACAGAACTTTTGTTATGGTTGGAATTTTTTTTTGAGAGTTGCTTTGAGGTGTTCAATTTACAACCTTGTTTTATATATTATTTGTTTATAATGTCAGTTTTATTTGTCTTTGCAATGTTGCCACGGCCTATCTGTGGACCACAGGATGAGAAATACTGGTCAAAACTCCTTTATAATTTTTACATCCTAATTCGATCGCTTTTTGGCCTCCTCTGAAAACAAACTCAATTGTCTAATCCTACTCCAAGGTTAAAATTCTCCAGACCTGATAATATCCTTCCAAATCTTGTCTGAATCCCTCAGCTGTAATTACATCCTTATAATGTAGTGACTGGAACTGTGCCTGGTACTTTAGCTGTTGCCTATTTATGGGTTTACACTTTTTCTAGAGCTTTCTTGCTCTTATGGTGCCTGGGCTAAGAAAAAAAAGTGTCTTGCGTGTCTTCTCAGTTATCTGTATTGCCACCACCCCACCATCACTCTGCCGCTCTTTCTCTCTTGCAGTATTTTCAAGTAATTTCTTGCCTTGTTTGGCTGGAATTCCAGTGGTAATGTTTCAGCCAACCATTTAAATTCTCTGAGTTCACAACATGCTTCCTCACGATCAACATGCCTACAGAAACTTCAATATCATCAGTAAATTCCTAAATCATAGCCCAACCATTCACATGAACCATCAAACCACAGTATTTAAGTCTAAGTATGGATGTATCCAAAAATGGTGAAAGAATACCAAGCCTTCTGCCATCCTAACAGAAACAACTTTACACTTTTATTCTGCTTTTGAGGCAATTTTGGAGCCAACTTGCCATTCCTCTTTAATTCCATAAGCTTTTCCTTTACTGACCATCTGCCTCGTTGGACTTTATTGTGCATTTTATTTAAAAAATGAAGTTTTTACGACCATCCAGCTTATTCCAAAGTATTTCAAGCATTTTAATTTCAGGCTTCCAACAACTTCAGTATTTTGCCTTCGTCCTAAAACACACAATTGTTTATTTCAAAAGTTATTTTGGAATATATCAACTTTCTTGTTAAAGAAAAGTTAGTCTTAACTGAGAGTGAGACAATGATTAATACTTCACAATTTTCTTCACAAAAGAGGAAGACAATACAAAGTTGATCCTGCCGTTACCATAGAACACTACAGCGCAGAAAACAGACCATTTGGCCCTTGTCTGTGCCGAACCAGTATGCTGCTAGCCCATTGATCTGCACTCAATCTATAATCCGACAAACCTCTCCCATCCATGTATCTATCTAATTTATACTTAAAACTTGAGAGTAAACCGTGCATTTACCATGTAGGATGGCAGCTTGTTCCACACTCCCACCACTCTCTGAGTGAAGAAGTTCCCCCTAATATTTCCCCTAAAGTTTCTAATCCTTTCCCCTTTTACCCTAAAGCCATGTCCTCTAGTATTTTTCTCTCCTAATCTAAGTGGAAAGAGCCTACTCGTATTTACTCTGGCTATACCCATCATCATTTTGTAAACCTCTATCAAATCTCCCCTCATTCTTCTGCGCTCCAAGGAATAAAGTCCTAACCTGTTTAATCTTTCCCTGAACCAAACACCTGATGACCCGGCAGCATCCTAGTAAATTTTCTTTTTTGAGGTGAAAATTATGAAATTATAGATAGGATAAAAAGAGTGGATGAGAAAGGGAGAAGAATTCAAGATTATTTTATTGTCATGTAATAAAACAGAAACTGTAATATGATACAAAATTTCTTTAGTCTTCTGTAAAGCAGGCAAAGATTTGGCATCAGCAAAAATTGCCCAGCACCCCTTACAGTCAGAGAAAGAGAAGCAAAAGAGAGTTCCCCAAAGTCATGGATTTGGCTCAAGTGCTTCCGCAGCCATGCCGCCTTCAGTCCAAACAGTCGGCAACCTGAGTTCCTGATCCGAACTTCTGACATGATCAGGAAGCCATCGGTACCCTCTCAGTTCCAATACCTTGTATCCCGTTAGGCAGTCTTGAGCCAGTCTCCAGCAGTCTGCACCCTGGTTTGAGACCCTTGACCACAGTCACCAGCAACCCACAATCTGTATGGATTCTTCTCCATGAGTCACTAATAGCTCAACACCTGTGTGTCTTGGACTCCTCACTGGTCCACGGCCGTGGTTACTGAATTGTGGGTTGTCTCCTCTTTCTTCTCAAATGGGAGGTGGTCTCCCTATTTTCTCGCCATTTTGGCCCCATATCCCTGCGATCGCAGGATGTTAAAATTAATTGACATTGGCTCCTTATACAGAGCTGATGGTAGTTAGACTGGGCAATTGGTCCCATGGGGGAGCTCTATATCTCCTTTGCCAGCATCTGCACCAGTGTCAGTGCTGCCACCATTGTTCAACTGAGATAAACAAATCTAGGATCTTAACTTTAAATTTGTTTGGCCTGTACAAAATTAAACCTAGCTTATTAAGTAAAGCTAAAAAGAAAATAGTAGAAAATCTGACAATTTTCCAGTTGTACCTGGGTAGAGGTGTGGTTCCAGAGGATTGCTAAAGATTCATCACAATTTACTTGCAAAAGTGTTATGAGCCCAGAGGACCCATAAACCCAGCAACAATAGATATTCACCATGATAAATGGTTACTTAAACAAAAGTTGCTTTTAATTATCTTTAAACATGAAAACAGAGTCACACTTTAATTTATCACTATTAATTTAACCAATCTAATTTAACCCCCTTCTAATTCTAAGCACACTTGTATGTATGTTTAGAAAAGTATTTTAATTCACAGTCTAATCTCACTTCTCATTCCTCCAAGTTCACTGGTTGCAGTCAATTTTTGTACTGTGCACAGAACTTAACATTTATGAAGTTCAGCAGGCTTTGGTGCTTGAAAGGTACATAGTTACCGCTCATGAAGGTTCTTGTCAGTTTTCAGAGAGAAATTTGTTGTTCGCTCGACACCCACAACTGATTCCTTGTAACTAGCCACTTCAGTGTCTTGCCAAAGAAACTTGCCCCCTCAAGGTTTTCCAGATGATAACTTCTTTCTTTCAGATCACCACAGAGTTCCTTTTTATTTTTTTTATTTCAAGTGAAATGCTAGGCAGCCAGTCCTTGCCTCTTGTATGAACCACAAGGGCTTTGACCAGGCTGAACCATCTTCCAAATGAAGTTTTCCACAAGCTTTCCAACTTGTCCTGTTCCGGTCCCAGCTGCTGCTGCTGCTAACTGTAGCACTCCATAACTGAATTCTCTCTCTCTCTCTCTCAGAGAAAAATACTTGTTTTTCTCTCTCTGCTTGCAGAGAGAGAACAGCATTCCACTCTGACTCTGACTAGTTTTTCATCTTGTCTTTTTGTAAACAAAAATCCATTAGTGAAGTCTCTTGGGCACTCTCCAAAGTTTTTGCGAAGGCTCTTGAGCTAGCCTGTCTAGCATGAACAGAGCTCCAGTACTTTAACTCTTTAAAAGTTTTTCTATGTGACCTACCCTAAAAAAACCTGCCCCAATGTATCTCCCAAAACATATCTATAATCTGCCACAAAAGTAATAGATTAGCTAATCAATTCAATACCAATTTAATAATTTAAATTGGTACCCAATTCTATCAACACCAAAACAATAAGGTAATTATGTTACTTATTACCATCTCAAAAAATTCAGTTCTTTACATACAACTTGTTCTTTCTATGCTGACTGCCCTTAATTAGTCACTCCTTTTTAAATGACTGTTATTGCTGTTCCTCAGGTTATATTACCCTTTACTGAGGAGAAGATGGCAAGTAGCAATTGATCCATTACTTTTGTAAGTTAATCATGATGAATCTTTAGCAGACATCTGGTACCACATCTCTGCCCAAGTTCAGATGGAAAGTAGAGTCTCTATTCTTTTCTCCTTAGCTTCTTTTAATAAGCTATATCTAATTTGGTACAGGCCTGACAATTTTAAAATTAAGATCCTAGGTTTGTTTATCTCACATTCTTCCCCTTTCATATTTCCTTTTCTAGTCTTTGAACAATTTCCCCCTCAACCAAAAGATCAGATTTGTATTGTCTTCCTCTTTTGTGAAGAAATTTGTGAACCATTTATTAATAATCATACCTAAGTCTTCACACATATCATCTTATGGGTTTCGCATGGGCACTGTTGTTCTTCATGTACATCTTTGTAGAATAATCTTTCTTTTTCATTTCCTTGATATTAATTGCAAGTATTATTCATTATTTCTTCTTCTGCACCAATTTCTTTTTTTTATCAGAACCTTCCATATATTTGTTTTTTTTCCCCCCTGTAAGTGAGCTCATGGTCCTAAAGCTGTGGTACAATGAATGAGCCAGGAGGCTCTAGATTTAATAGTCACAACCATTTTGGTTGTGGGAATATGACTGGGCTGAAATCTCTGGCTCTTTCTTGAATGACGACTGGTGTTTTGAAATTTTGTACCTTCAAATGGCCATTTCCAGTTTACTTTTGCTATGATGCATCTTGGCTGACTCAAGAATTGTGAAGGATGTAGATAGGATGGATCATCACAATCTTTCTCCCACAGTTGGAGATTCTTATCTCCCCTACTGTTCTTCCTCTCCCGTCATGACTGTACAGTGAAATACCATTCCGGCTCCACCATCAGATTTGCTGATGACACCAGAGTTGTGGGCTGGGTATCAAATGCTGATGAGACAGAATGCAAGAGAGATATTGAAAGTCCCATGGCATGGTGGCCACATAACAATCTCTCTGTGAACATCATTAAGACAAAGGTGCTGATCAGTGATTTCAGGAGAAGGACCAGAGTCCACACGCTTGTTCACATTAATGATGTTGAAATCAGTAACAACTATACACAGAAGACTTCATGAAGGCTGCACTGCAAGATGCAAACCACGAGTGGGCCACTGAAACAGATTGGGCAGATTACAGTTTGCCAAGAAGATTTTAAAAGAGCCTGCAGTAGTCTGGAAAAAGAAAAATTCTGGTGGACTGATGAGACCAGGATTAACGTGCATCAGAGTGATGGCAAGACCAAAGTGTGGAGGTGTAAAGGAACTGGCCAAGATCCAAAGCATGCCACCTCATCTGGACCAGTGGTTATGGCCTGGAGATGTATGGCTGTCACAGGTACTGGTGCACTTATCTTTATTGATGATGGAACTGCTGATGGCAATAGCAAAATGAATTCTGAGGTATGCAGAAACATCTTATCTGTTTCCATTCGAGCAAATTCTTCCAAACCCATTGGACAGAACTTCATCCTACACCAAAACAATGATCCCAAACATACTGCTAAAGCAACAAAGGAGATTTTGAAAACTAAAACTGGAACCATCAGTCACCAAATCTAAATCCAATTGAGCATGCCTTCCATATGCTGAAGAAAAAACTTAAGGAGACAAAAGCCCCCAAAACAAGCAGGAGCTGAAGATGGCTGCAGTAGAGGCCAGGCAAAATATCACCAGTGAAGATACTCAGCACCTGATGATGCAGGCAGTCAATGGATGCAAGGGATATGTAGCAAAGTACTAATCATGACTACTTTAATATACATATCATTGCTTTGTCCCAAATACTATGGTGCCCTGAAATGAGGGGGCTATGTATGTAAAGTGCTGATATTTCGACATGGTCAAACCAAAATATACACAAATAACCTTGAATAAAATCTGGAATGTGGATTTTAATCATGTGAATTGTTTGATTACAAATTTAAAACTGTGGAGCACCTGATCAAATAAAGGGGGAACAAAAGTGACTGTCCCAAACATGATGGAGAGCACTGTCAGGTACAAGTTTTTCAGAGGGTTGTATCTATATGGAATAAACTGCCAGAGAACGTGGTAGAGTTTAATGTTTAAAAGACATTTAAACAAGTACTGTACGTAGATAGGAAGTGTTAGGGTTGATTGGCATCTTGTTTGTTTGACGTTGGGCCGAAGAGCTTGTTTCTGTGCTCTGCATAGATGAACCTCTGAATCGATTACAATAATTGTCAAGAAAATTACTTCCTGATTTAACTTCTTCAATGTAGAAAATTAATTCCCTGAATATATAATTATTTCTTTAGTTGGAATTATTAGTGCAATTTTTTTTTAAATTAATGAATGGTGCAACTTTTGTCCCTATTGTTCACTATTACAGATTTATTTATTTGCAAGACCTGTTCGGCTGCAGCAAGTATTGGGTACGATACAATACAATGTGCATGACAATAAACTCAATATCATTATCATTATCTTGATGTTTCCAGTTTGTATTATTGGTTAAATTCTCTCCTCTTAATGTGCAATTGCAGGGGCACTTTTCTGAAATATTCTGTTTTTAGCTTGCTTTGAATGTTTTTTGTCTATTGTACATCATGACCAGTGTATTTGTTCCAAATAGTGTATCTTAATTTGAGAATTCTAATCTATCAGATTGGTCCTCTTAGTAGATGCATGCATTTCTTTATCCTTCTTCATTTGAAAACCTTGATAATTAGCTGCCTTTTCTGGCTACCCATGAGCCTCATTTCTGGAAAAGCCATGCTTTCACAATTTTTCCCCTCGATCTATGCCCACAACTCATCCATTTTATTCTTGGCTTTGAGGGGAGGATACTTAAAACTCCATTCATATCAGTGTTCTTATTTTGATTTCTCCTGCCTTCCAAACATTATGAATTCCTCACTTTTCATTAGTGTTACTTCTAAGTGTTACTTCTAAGTCTATGCTTCGATTTTCCATCTCTTGCAAACTGCATCAACAAACTTCCCAGCCCTGTTTTTTTAATTTTTTTAATTTTTCACACTATGAACCATATTAACCAAAATACACACAAACCTTTCCCTCTTGAATATACTCAGTGTCATTTTCTCCCCTTTTTCCCCCTCCCTTCTCTCCCTCCTTCCTACCCCCCTCCCTACCCACTAAACGTTCAACATATACAATACAATAAACCCATTAATCAATGTCATCACACAATGAAAATAAACAAGAAAATTGTGTCATCTACTTTTACACACTGGGTCAGTTCATTTCGTCTTCTTCTCATTCCTGTTGAAGCGCAAATCATTTGACATACAGGTCTTTCTTCCTTTCAAACCCCAAGGATGTTAAGTTCTTCAGGAAGCTTCAGTAACAACTCTCCAGGCATGCATTTGTGGTTCTTAACCTTTTTCTTTCCACTCATATACCATTTTAAATATTCCCTATGCCAGTAGTGCTCTGTGATTAGTAAGGGATTGATTCAGGTGATGTATGGGTGGAAAGAAAAAGTTTGAAAATCACTGTTTTAATCCTATCTCATTGACTTGTTATGTGCATGGTTTCATAACTCCAAAGGAAATGGACCAATGACAATTTTTCTCAAGCAAACTTTCTCTTCCCACTCACATCCCACCTTAAGCAACCCCATACTAATCACAGAGCACCGATGGCATAGGGATTACTTAAAGTTGTATGTGTGTAGAAAGAAAGGTTGAGAACCACTGGTCTACACTGTTCTCTTATTTGTTTGCTCATTGACAGCTACCATGGAAGTGATTTGTGAATGACTACCATTGGCTAGATTGCCTTTGAAGTCCTTCTTATTAACATCTTTTACATATTTTAAAATCTGACAGAGGACTGCTTTTTCTCACTATGTGATGGATCAGCTCCTTGGTATTTTCACCCTCCTTGGTCGGTGATAGTTATTTGAGTAATTTTTTTGGCCCTGAGAGCAAAGTTAAGTGATAGGTGGATTGAGCAGGCATGGGGGAATGATGGGGAGAAGGAGCCAGAGGGGGATGAGTGGAGTTAGAAGACAGAAACAGGAGAGTGACAGCTAGATATAGACAAGAGAGAAAAAGGCAGTTGGAGCCCTTTGGGGGAAGGGAGTGACATCTGCTAGAGGTGATAAGTGGGATCACAAAGGCTCAACGGGCTGGATTATGATGTAAGAAAGGTAATAATGGGGGGGGGGGGAGCATTAAAGGAGAGAAGAACAAGGGAAACCAGATGGAGGAGGGGATCTGGATGGAAATGTGTGGAGAGTAGATGAATGAAAGAGGGAGTGGGGGACATTGAATTATGGGAGAATGGAAGGGTGTATGAGAAAAGAAACAAATATAGGAGGACCAGAGATGGATCATAAGGAGATAGAGAAGGGAAATCAAGAGGTAAGGGTTACCTGACACCCAGAATATCTTGCATGCCCTTTCCTATATTGATAACTTCTGATTCCCCAATGCATCATCTCTGTGGATGATAGGCATGCTGACTGATTGAAACCTTTCTTCATCTCTTTTCCTATTAAATCCTTACTGAAGTTGTTTTTCTGACCTATTTTCCTTGTGGGATTCCCCACGCACACCAGCACTGCAGTGGACATGGCTGTGATTTTTCTTTCGAGGGGAACAATTGGGATCATTAGTATTCAGAATTGAATTTTAGCTGTGGGGAGAATGCACTGATATGATTTCTGCACCAGCTATTTAGTGTTACTTATCTTGATGGCAACCACCTTCATGCACATTCTTAAGCTTTTTGGGAAATTTAAACTCTTAAAAACTTTTCTCTCCTGTCTTCAAGCTCATGGCTGTACCTCAAGGCACAAGCTGATACTTAAGCCCAAAAATTCAAATCTTAATGTATTGTTCGTAAGATTTCAAAGAAATAAGAAACAGTTACAGTGTTTGTGTTCCTATTTGGGTTTGGAATTTTAATTATTACTTTTCATGGTCATGACTGTTTATATATGGTAGATGAATTTCAGAAAAAAAAATTAGATATTCTCTGATTTTATTCTCACATAATGTTTAAAAGCATTAAGGCATCAATATATCTGTCCTAAATATTGTAAAAAGTCATCCAATATTTGTAACATTGTTCACCTTGAGTATGATCAGAAACGCAAGTCGTTTATTAGTAGTCATTGCCAGAAATGAAATGAAGGATGATGATATCAGTGTATTGATACAAAGGTGAGGAGATCAGGAGAGACCAAATGGTCAAAGGAATTAGGAATTAAATTCCAGACACTGGAACTTTGATATGTATTTGGGCAGCACGAGCTCATGGGCCAGAAATGTATGTTACCATGCTAGATGTCTTAAAAAAAAGTGTGAAATGGCGAGAGGCAGAATTTTCAAAGTGACGGTACAAGAGCTAATCTTAGAAAATGAAGCTGGGAAAGCATTTTGGGGATAGTCAATCATAACTCTGTTTCTGTATGCCTATGGAAAGGGGCACGAGTCAATTGCTGAATGAGAACTTGTATCTCATGAGACTTTGTGCAATAAAAGTCGACTGGGATCAGCTACTTGCAGATAAACATACGTCAAAGATTGGGAATTCCTTAAAAATTAAAATGTGAGAGTTCAGGGCCAACATGTTCCTGTAAAGGTAAAGGATAAGGAAGGCAAGTCTGGGAAATCCTGGATGTTAAGAAATATTAAAGATTGATTTTTTTTTAAAAAGTACTTTGCAAGTTTAGGGTACCAAAAATAGGCAAGGCCCTTTAGTAGTATAAAATCTGTAAAGAATATTTATAAATTAAGAAGGCAAAAATGTTGGTAACAGGGTCAGAGGAGGAGTTACAAGCATAGATCAGTCATAATTGTTTTGAATGTGTGGCCACCAGTGGTGTGATATGAAGGTGCAAGCATAGGATGTCAGTATGAGAGGAATAGAGAGTTTGTGACTGGTTTTGGGGAGGTTAGGTTTAGAAAAAGTAAGGAGGGTGATGGGGAGACTACCTCACACTCTGTATTCTGTTTAAAGTCTTTCCTTACACACACTATGCATTCTCAACATTTAAGGGAACCTTATTTCAGATGCCAAAATATGAAGGTTTTGAAAGAGCAGATGATGTTCTGCAAACATCCTTAGAAGTTGCAGCTAAAAATTCCTTGACTTTGAAGGTTAGAGGGCCTTCACATGCCAAATAATATGGTCAAGGGAATAAAACAGCAGAGACTAGATCAATGTGGAGTGACAACAGTCTCGTCTGATTGCAAAGGATTTGGATGCAAACTTTGGGTTTCCCATCCTATAGAAGGTTGCAAAGAGCACTGGAATATCTCTGACCATGCGCATGGATGGTCTTAAGGCAGAGTAACCAAACCATAGGAGTAATCATGGAGCTGGTGGTCAACTCTGAGATCATTTTAGTCATCTGGTATTTTGCATTTCTAAATAAAAAAAGGTATTCTCTTTGTTGTCTTGAGCTTCAGACAGGGATAGATCATTAATTCTAGGCCTTTTTCTTTCTCCAGTGCTTCAATGTTTTTTGTGCTGGTGAGAATGGAGAAGATGGATATAGTTGTGGCTGATGATACTGGTTATGTGGCAGGGAGGTGTGGCCTGGTATTGTAGCATAAAATGTGGTGCTCTGGTGCACTGCCACTTGCTCTTCAATTTGTAAACCTAACCACATTGCATTAGAGTCCAGAAGCAACCCTTCTAAAGATGGGTTTTAGCTGGTACAACAACAGCTTTAATTTAGTTTAGAGATACAGCATGATAACAGGCCCTTCCAGCTTGTGAACCACTACTGTCCAAATACACCCATGTGACCAATTAAGCTACTAACTCCCTATGTCACACATGTCAAACTCTGGCCCTTATATTTGGGCCGCAAGATCATTTCAAAAATGTATTAGAGGTGGCCCGCCCTGCAGCGAGAGCCGATGCTGTTTTTTGGTAATGTCACCCCCACCATCCTCCCCCTTCATTGCACATTCTTCCCCATTGTAACACGAAAAATTGTAACACGAGAAGTCTGTCGGTGTCATCAGCCGGCAAGCCAGTTGGAAGGCTCCCCGCACAATCAGTCACTTCTCCCACCTGTCGAGCGGTGCGGCGGATTGGCGAGCGCCTGTGATTTCCTGTCGGCGCGACGGCATGGCAGGCTGCGCACGGCCCCCGGGCAGCGCGAGCCCCGCGCGACTGGCACCGGATGGCCCTTCCACAACGCGAGCGCACTTCTCCCGGTCGCCATGGCCTTCAGCGCTTGCACCTGCGCGGACCCCAGGGACGGCTGGTTCGGCCTGCACGTGAAGAGAGAGATGGTGGCTGTCCGCAAAGGCTGATCGGCAGCGCGCTGGGCCTGAGTGGGTGGGTAAGCAGGGGTGGGCAGAGGGTGTAGGTGAGGAGTAATGGGCAGGGGAAGTTATGGTGGTGCGAGGGGCAGTTAGAGGGAGGGATGAGTAGAAGGAGGGGTGGATAGGGAAGAGGTAAAAGGGGAGGGGCAGGGCGAGTAGGGGAGGGGTGATTAGAGGGTGAGAGACGGGTAGAGGGAGGAACAGGTTGAGGGGAGAGGCAGTAGAGGGAGAGCGAGTGGAGTGAGGGGTGAGTAGAGGTTGGGTAAAGGACTGGTCAGGTAGAGGGATGGTGGGTCGAGGGTGAATAGAGGCCTAGAGCCTGAGGAGTGAGCAGGAAATGCTGAGTCCTGATGCAGGCCAAAATGGACACAGCCTGTGAATGCTGACTACATCTCCACAGGGACCAAATATGTTTCCCTCAGGTCAAGCAAAGGGTGAACTTGAGCTACCTACTCCTGACCTGTAACATTATCCTCCTAAAGTTATATCCTAAAGTTTAACATTACATATGTTGAAAGAAGAGAAAACATGCAGATGTTGTTGAAAATTTTCAATAAATATTTAGTTCGGCCCTCGACTTAGTCCAAGTTTTTAATTTTGGCCCTCCGTGAATTTGAGTTTGACACCCCTGCCCTATGTCTTTGAAATGTGGGTGGAAATTAGAGCACCCGTGGGAGCCCATGGAGAATATACAAACTCGCTGCATACAGCGCCTGATTTGAACCTGATTGCCCTCGACCTTTTGCTTCAATCTAATTTTCACACTTCAGGGAATTATATGCATTTGCAAAAAAAATTCTGTTTTTATTTATCTCAACATATCCAATTTGATTTCGTTTGGTAGTACATTCTGTTAAACTAGCTCAACCTAATTGATAGATAATGCTCTGCCAACTGCTTCATCTTGTGTTAGCTATCTATGTGAGTTAAGTTCTTCAATGTTGCATCTGCACCCAATTTTAAATTGAATTTCAACTATGCATCCTTCTGTAGCATGGATATGTTTAATTTAGCAATAAAATAGATATAATAAAGCATATTTGCAGTAGAGAGCATCTTTGAATAATGTAGTTTCCTTCAAAGTCGTTTCTTTATAACCTTGATGAGAAAATAAAAATACCATACCACACTTTGTTATTGTTTGGGTTTGAACTGAATGCTGGTAGGTGCAAACAGGATTATAATAAATGGATACAACTGCTGCAAGGAATTATACAAACAGAAGAAAAAAAATACACGACAACACACCTCGGACATGTTTTGTAAAACCTCAGCTAATCAAGAAATTTGAGCAGTTCCAGCACCAGCTGAACTATGACCATCAACTCCACCTATCACTCCACCCCAACCTGAAGCAACACCAGGTCCCTCAGGAATTTCTTGCAACACTCCCACCCTTTACCTTCTGCGATGATGATGACCAAAGCTGCTTCTCTGCTCCTCAGTAATGGTGATTGATGCCCAGGATCCCTATAACCTCCCTCCCTACACCAGCCACCACCACTCACTGATTCATCAAAATTGATTAAAGAATTTTTGTTTGTTTTCAATAATCTTTCTTAAATGTCCGTATAACATACATTATTTCAATGTTTAATATTAGATGCGTTTTGGGTCATTATTTAGACGTTTGGCAATGTTTATGTGACTAGAAATAAACCATAGGAACTTAATTTTTGTTTTTATCATTGAGCCTATGGTAAATTGGTTTAATTTAAAGTAGCACTTTCCAAGAGCATATCAAAAATGTTAAGTGAGAAGTCCTATTACAGCAGTTCCTTGAGATGTTAAAAGTGGGCTGGATCTCAGAATCCAGCTCTTGAACAATAATTGCCGTGGGACTAAATTTCCAGGTATTGCAGCTTCCACTGTCTTGTGGGGCTCACTGCTGCAGCTGTCATACAAGGTAGAACAGTACTTGAGCTGCAACTCAATAAAAGTAGTGCAAATCACCTTGCCCATGAAATGCCTGATGGTCTTCTAATAGCTGCCTCCAACCGAGATTTTTTTTTACTTTTTCTAAATGTCTTTGACGATCAGAGTAGAAATAGTTGGAATTAATTTTTAAAAACTATTAAAAGTTATATTTATTATATACCATATATTTTGACGTTTAAGTCAAGTCTTGAAACCCTCAGAAATGAGAGGTCAACTTTTATGCCAGGTACAAAAATGAGACCTTAAATTCAACACAAAAAGAACCACTGGACATAGATTCAGCATACAAGATGACTCTTGAAGCACCTCCCCACTGCCGGTGCTGCTGCTCCCTGACACCTCCCCACCTCCACCATAACCCACCCAGACATTTTACAGTTGTAGAGCCTGAGGTCCCTTCTCCTGCCTGGGAGATGACAAGTAGCCGTGGTTCCTGCACCGCGCACATTGAGGCAATTTCTTCGATGCAGAAAGCACCCAATGCTGGGAATGTCACCAACTCCGGTTGCAGCCAATGCTGAAGACTTGGACCCAGCATTGTTTGGCATCTTCCCAGCCAGAAGCAAAGGTTCTTTTTACTCTTTTTATTTACTTACTTGCTTAATTTACAGATTTGTTACTTGGCAAATGGAGGGTTGTAACAAAGTTTGGGTTGTTGCTGGGAGGCCCGTACACCAGTCTCCAGCAAATTCTTTGTCCAGAAAATCGGGGGGGGGGGGGTTGGTGTGGGGGTCGACTTATATGCCTAATATCTGATAAAACCATGAAAATGAGGCTAAAAATCTGAAGGTTGACTTATATCCCAAAATATGCGGTAATTAAAAATAGCAGATACTAGACATCGGAAATAAAACAATCCAAGAAACACTTAACAGGTCAAACAACATTTATGGAAATAGAAAAAACTAATATTACAGAATGCAAAATAAAGAAATTAATTATTTTTCAGTTGCAGACAAAATGGGGAGAAGGATAGGTCAAAGGGAATATTGGTGACAGGTTGAGGCAAACATTACTGTAGGGATAAACCATGGTTATTCTCCATTCATTGAGATGATCGTGCTGGTTAGAGGATGATAATATTCAAAATGAGTGCAAAATGTTCCAAAATGCAGGGCTATTTGATGTGCCCAGTGGGCCAGGCTGTACTAATGGATAGATAAAAACGGTAAATGTTGAGAGTGTTGACAGCCAACTTACATTGGACTATGAAGGTTGTGCTTCCTGAACAGTTTTGGGTGTATTTTATAGATTTTGGGCTGCTGATTACAAAGATCAACTTAAAATTTTCCTATCACATGCAGTCTTTTAGATGTAACCTATTTTTGTGATTTCCTGTCATATTTTACCTCTACTAGTATAGGTCAGGATAGATGCAGACAGGCTATAAAAGTAGCTCACATATACAGATGCTGTGCATTACATTGATGTAGATTGAGCACATTTTGATGCAAATGTTCTTCAGTCATGAGCATAGTGAGTATACTTAACAATAGCATTTATAGTCTTCAGGAAGATTTAATACATCAGAAATGTCTGGTCAATGTCACAACAGCTGCAATACATTCTGTTACATTTGCTTAAGGCTCAAAGATGCAGCATGACTCCACTTATTAAGAAAGCCTCTGAGCTCTACTTCGGTTGTAAAATTGGTGATCAAGACAAACTCTGGGCTCCTGATATTTGTTGTGTAACATGTGCAGTCAACTTGAGAGCTTGGCTCAGAAGTACATTATCCAACTAAATATGCTAAATTCAATAAAAGTTAATTTAATCTCTCTCTATTGTCCCATGTGATGCAGCAAATCTGAAATAATCTTTGAGTTCAGCTTGAAGTTGTCTATTATTCTCAATTTTTCTTTAGGAAGCAAACCTTTTAGAAAAAATGTTGTCCAATTTTATTAGCCAGGTGACAATGACTCTTAAAGCCCAGATGGAAAATGGTGTTTTTCCTCAAACTTATGTTGGGCCTCCTTGTAGCAGGCCACAAACAGATATCAGAGTGGGAGTGACAGCTCTGTGGAATACCTCCGTTTAGTCCGTATGGGTGATTCTGACCTTCCAATTGCCTGCCACTTTAATTCTCCATCCTACTTCAACTCTGACCTATCTCTCCTGCAAACCCTGCATTTTGCTCATTGTTTGTATTATCATCTTCCACCTGTTTCCATTCATCTCACTGACTGGGGGACTCCACAACCTATCCCCACTGCAGCTCTGACTATCCTTTCACAGATGTGCTCACTGTCCAATCTTTCTATAGTCCCACTTTGTATACAATTTAGAACTAAATGGTTTTCTCTCTTTCCTAATTTTGCTGGTGTCTTCAGCCTGCAACCATTTTCTTTTTATTTTCTGCAGATGCTCCTGAACCTACTTAATATTTTTGGCATTTTCTGTTTTTATTTTATATTATTTTGCAATGTGTTAACTTAAACATGTTAAATATGGATTTAAATTCATCATAATAACATTAAAATAAACAAATTATTTACCATTTCATTAAATGAATGGTACTATATTGTAGCGGTTACTACAGCAGATGCTACTAAATAAAGGCAAACACACACAAAGGTAGTCAACTCAAGACTGGTTTATTGCAGAGATATACAGACCTTTTATTCCCTGCCTCTTAATGAGCTTGTTAGTGAACTGCTGCTGGTCCACATGACCAGCAGGTTAAAGCTATGAGCCATTAGCGCCCGCCCCTTTAGACAGGGGCTTCATCTGATCCACTCGCTGTACTTTGGCGCCCAGCACTGCTAACCCGCGATGTGTCAGGTAAGTCTGTGAACTGACGGTGGCAGTTCTCAATGCTGCGCTGTGCGCCCGCTACAATATAAGATATTGCCAAGTATGACCAGTGAAAATCTAAGGGGCAGGGAATGAAGTTTGTGGTCACTGCAATTGAGCTCATGATCTTCTGCAGTTGCTTCCAAGACTTGTGCATGGCCCTTGTCATTATCACCAGCCCAAACATATTTCAGGTTATTCTCCTCTCAGCAGAATATTTAGTACAACATTTTCCCAGCACTCACTGAACCCAAAGACAATTTTATTTATCAACAAGGCAATACTGTTGAAAGTGTGCGTGGCATTGGTCCAATATTTGCTTTGTTAGAATGGTACCTGTGCCTATATTTAATTTGCCTGTTGATTTTGAGCATTTCATCCTAAATTATAGGTGGAATATAATGATAATTGGAGCAATTATAATGACTATATTATTTTTCATACCATAGAGATTGTTATTATTTTCTTTTAACTCTTGGCACAAGCAGTCTTGGATTTGATTTTGGCGAGCTCGAAGACTTTGCACCATTCAAAGTACTCAATTTGGACCTGAAAAATCCTGGAATTTTATTCTGTACTAAATCAGTGGACATCATATATAACAACAGTTTAGGATTTGAGAAGTAGCTAGGCTTGGTTGGGGGAGGTAGCAAGAATGATCACATGTTAATATTGGCTAGCCAAAATAGGGAGAATCACAGCAATGAATTATAACTACCATATTGTTATTTCTTTTTATTTTACAATTGTTAATGGTAATAAGGTATGGAACTCTTTTGACATATTAACAAATCACTTAAGCAATTCAAAATTAATACTTGCATAGTTTCATATTTTTCTCCATATCAAATATTTATCTAAGTTCCCATAAAATTTGCAAAGGTCTCTGCCTCAACCATTCCATTTTACAGGAATCTATTGCATAAATATTTTTTGTGAACCCTCGTCTTAATCTTGCAAGTGATGATTTTACATTTATATTCTTCATTGCTGACTCCAATAAGTGAACATAAACTATTTTCACAAGAAAAAAAAAGATAAGATCTCTAAATAATTCCCTCACCGTTCATTAGCAAGGGAAATATTTTCATCATCTCGTATCTCCTCTCATAGCTGTCTTCTTCCCTGATATTGTATGGGGAAGCTATGCTCCACAGTCTCTATGTGTAATCTACTTTGGAATGTTCAATCTGTATAGTTACTGTTTCTATTTATTTACAATTCAATATATAACACAAAATACACTGGCTTTTTAAAAATTTTGCCTTGATTTTTAAACAAATATTTATTGTAAAGAATTAAGTATGAGTATCTATGTCCAGCTGCAAGTACTCAAGATTTTAAATTGCATTCGAGAGGTCAGAGCACAAAGCTTTAGACTATAGATCTCTTGATGGGTGAGCATTTCAGAGACCCTGATGACAACTCTCTAGCAAAACTCTGAACAAAATGGGAAAGTATTAAATTGGGAATTAAGTAGGAATTTGGGAAAGTAAATTGGGAACAGATGTGCTCAGGGAAATGCACAGCAGAAATGTGGAAGATGCTAAGGGACCAATTTGTTTTCAAAAGGTGTGTCCCACTGAGCAAGGAAGAGTTGGTTGGGTAAAGGAGCCAAGAGAAGTAGAACAGCCACTCCATTTGAAGCCTAAATAAGGTTTCGGAAGCAAAAGTCAGAAAGGGTTTATAAGTAGCCAGGAATGAACTTGGGAAAGGATTTAGGAGATATTGAGAGGGCATGAGAAGTCCTTGGAAAGTAAGGTTAAGGAAAACCCTAAGCCATTCTACACGTATATGAAGAAGGATGGCCGTAGTGATGTATAAAGAGGGGATACGTACCTGGAGGCAGAGGCGGTCAGGTTCAGTTTCACCAGAGAGAGGTACCTTGGTGAATGTGAGGTCCATGTAAAAGTATAAACTGAAGCAAGTTGAGCTTAAGAAAGAGGAACTGCTGGACCTTGTTAGAAATATTCAGAGAACAGATGTAATAAATCTGAAGTTACTACAGAAAGCAATAGAAGATATTGCTCGGGTTTTTATAATGATCTTTGCACCCTCCCTGGTCACAAGAAAGGTACTGGTTGGAAAATGGCAAAACTAGTCCTCTTTGAGGGAAAATTCTGGGAATTATAGACCAATGTGACTTGTGTCAGTGGTAGGCAAAGTACTGGAGGGAATTATTAGAGACAGGAATTACTTAGGTGTAGAGAAGCATAATCTTATTAGGGATGGTCAGCATAGTGTTGTGAGAAGCAGGTCGTGCTTCATGAGCCCAAGTGAGATTTTTTGAGGTGACAGAACAAAATATTGATGGAGGTACGCCAATCAATATAGTGTATATGGATTTTAGTAAGATGTTGGACAAGGTCTGCCATGATAGCTTCATTTAGAAAGTCATGAGGCCTGGGATCCACGGAGCCATGGCTGTGTGGATTTGGTATTGGCTTGCTGACAGAGGTTGGTAGTAGAAGGAGCATATTCTGCCTAGAGGTTGGTGACTAGCGAGTTCCACACAGATTTATTCTGGCATTCCTGCTCTTTGTAATTTTTATAAATAACTTGGGAAAATAAAAAGTGGAAGAGTGGGTCAGTATTGTGTAAATGACAAGATGTTTGGAGGTGTTGTGGATAGTGTAGAAGGTTGTCGTAGGTTGCAACAGGATATAAACAGTATGCAAATTTGGGTGGAGAAGTGACAGATGGTGTTTGATCCAGATAAGTGAAGTGATGCACGTTGTTAATGACAGGATTCTTAACAGTGTGGAGGACAGAGGTACCTTGGGGCCCAAGTTCATAGATCTCTCAAGGTTGCTGTACAAGTTAATAGAGGATAGTTTAGAAGCACATGGTTTGCTAGCATTCATTAGATGGGGGATTGAATTTGAGAGCCAAGAAGTACTGTTGCAGTTCCATAAAACTGTGGTAGACCATACTTAGAGAATTGCAGTACACAAAAATGTTTGAGAAACTCAGCTGGTCACACAGCCTTTCTTCAGGTGTTACTTGGTGTTCAGTTCCAGTCATCTCATTACAGGAAGAGGAGATTTGCCAGGATGTTGCCTGGATTGGAGAATGTCTGATGAAGCAATGTTGACAGAGCTAGGCCTTTTCTTTTTGGAGCAATGAGGGATGAGAGGTGACTTTACAAGATTATGAGAGTCATAAATAGAGTGGACAGCCATCTACTTTTTTTTACCAAGGAGGTCACAATTGCAAATATCAGAGGACATCAGTTGAATGCGAGTGGATAAAGTGTAGGGGAGGTGTCAGAGTTAAGTTTTTTTTTACACTGAAAGTGGTGGGTGCCTGGAATGCATTTCCAGGAGTGGTGAAGAAAGCTGATGCAACAGGGACATTCAAAAGACTTTTCAACAAGCACATGTTTTCAACAAAACAAGTAAGAAAAATAGAGGGTTAAGGGGTTGAGGAAGGGATGTGAGGTAAGGATTAGATTGTTGTGGAGTAAGTATATATAGGCCAGGACAACATCGTGGGCCGAAGGGCCTGCTCTGTGTGCTGTTCTGAGGAAACATTAAATTGGTAGAAATTCCATCTTTTGGCGAAGATGTTAAAGCTTCTGCTAACTTGCACTGATGTAAGTCATTTCTTGGGTTTCTGTTAATGAAGAGTAAAGTCCTCAGCGATTAAATTTTGCTCAATCAAATTCATAAAAACAGAATAACCAGGTAGTATCACTTATTTCTGCTTATTTACCTGTATTTCCTTTTTCACATTACAATAGGACTATCCTAAAATGTTTTACTTAGTTGCATGGTTTATTTGAGGAAATGTTCAAAATGTCTGCATGAATGCTAATCTATTTGAACCCTTTCTTTATATGTGTATCTATATATTATAATAAGTTTATGATCTACAGATCTGGCTACACTTCCTGTTCTTATCTCCCTGCACTTTTATAGTCCACTTCACTATTTGCTGACCCTTCTATTTGTATCAAATATGAATGATTTCATGACAAAACAATAGTTTATATTAAATTAAAAACATGATAGGTAATAAATATTTACTGTTACCATCATGCAAGCAAAAATGTGGAATTATAACACAGACAAGCCTTTTTTATTGTGTCAGAGGAATTTATGATCTGTGCAGTGACTTGAAATTGTGTTGCTATTGGCCGAAAATGCTGAGTCACGCCACTTCCAGAATACACACATTAATATCCATCTACTCCAGATGCTTTCTGTCTTTCAAACATCTTTGTAACTATAGTGCTCTATTTGATCTTGTGCAATGCCTTGAAATTTATAAATGTTATTCCATTTGTTTGACCTCTGTTTCTATTTAGTATCAGTTCTTCACAAATTTTATAGTCTTTTTTAAAAAAACTACATTCACTACCTTAAATTGTTTGTAGCTGACCTTGATTAATACATGCATGACCAATGTCTGCTCACCTTTGCATCATTGGTTCGAAAGGTTTGTCCACAAACTGATCTATAGTTTACCCAATCTACCTTGTTGAACGATGGAGTTGCATTTACTGCCAGCTAGTTTAGTGACATAATTTAGAGAGGTTGGTTAATTGCGGTCAGAGCTTTTACCACCATCCCTTTCAGCAGACTAATGGCCAGTAGCACTAACATCTACTATAATGAAATGCTTTGAGAGGTTGGTCATGGTCAGTATTAACGTACCTAAGCCGAGGTCTGGACCCACTGCAATTCACCTATTGTCACAATCACTCCACAGCAGATGTAATTTCACTGGCTCTTCACTCAGCTCTGGAACACCTCAAAAACTGCAGCTCATAATACGGCTGCTCTTCATAAGCCCCTTTCACATTGGCAAACAGCTAAATTGGCGGGGTGAATGAACTGTTTAGAAAAACCAGTTGCACTGTTCACACTGGAACAAGGAAAAATGGTTCATACTGCCTACCCAGTAGTACAAAACAAAGGGGCACCTATCCTCTAGCAATGACCTCCTAAGAGAAGCATCAAACAGACCTGCCCTCCCAGAATTTTGTGCGGCAGAAAATCCCCCCATGTGTACTCTGTGCATACAGCCCTTTCATTTTCCCAAGGCACATTGGCATGGGTTTTAAAGGAAAAGGCGGCTAGTTCCTTGCCTGCCCACAGTCTTTGTCTGTCTGCTCTCTCTCCCTCCTCCTTCCTCTCCCTTCCCTCTTTCTCTCATAGACATATCTATCTATATGTATCTATCCTTGATTGTTGTATGTATCTACTTCTTTGTGTGTGTGTGTGTTTTAATCCCTGCTGTGACTTTCCCACCCTTGCTATAAATTGTTCATGTTTGTGTTTTATTACTGCTACCACTTTCCCACGGTCCTTTGTAAATTGTGTGTGCTATATTTTATTAAATTGTAAGTGTATTTTCCCATGGACTTATTCGTGTGTGTTTTATTCCTGTTACAATTTTCTGATACTCGTGTAGGTTTATATAGGTCAACAACAGGGGCTGATGGACTCCTAATTAAGCATGAATAATTTTTTTTAAAATACAAAATCCTAATACATTGATCAGCATTGCGAATTTAGTAAATTGAATACAAACCTCGAACCTCCTCTTTGTGGAGGTATGAGAACAAACTTTTTGATGCATTGTAGTTCTCAGAGCCCTAATCCTAGTATCTGTTGTCCCCACACCATCTCTGGATATCTTGCCTTCAGTGCCTCTATTTTTAAGCCTCTCTAATTATGTACAAGCGGCTTTTACCTCTAGCTAAGATCCATAAGCAAAATTTCCTTGATTTTTTTTTTTGTTTGTTTCGATCTATGATTATCCAGTGGAGTTAATTTTCCTTTTGATTGTACCCATCTATATCTGGAACACCAAACAAATGTTACCCACTTTTTGTTTCAAAGTCTTAACCATCTCATTGTCCCCATGAACATTCAATCTTTCTCGTTATGAGGCCACTTGTGAATGGCTTGACAGCCTTCCTCTTTTTCCTTATCTGCAGGGCAATGCCTCACTCACCATTATCCTTCTCTATGTGGCTGAACCCACACTGACAGTGAAGACTTTACCCTTGACTCCATGCAAATCTTTAGGTCAACCATGTGAGACTAGCATGTATACACGCGCTAGTTTTGCCTCTTTTTTCGATAATCCATTTCTCATCATTCTTTTCTGTGACTTTAATGATCTTACAACTTTCTTCCTGATCTTTCCATGAACTAAAAGAATCCATCCATTTTATTGCCATTTCCTGACAAAATCTATCTTCAATTCTTACATGGAGTCACGGCAGAGAATCGGTCCTTTTTGCCCACTGTGTCTTTACTAGCTATCAGGTAGCCATCTATGTTAATTCCATTTACCAGCATTTGTTCTGTAGCCTTCTCTGCTTTAGTAATTCAAGCACTCATCTAGATACTTATTAAAGATTGTAAGGGGACTCTGCCTTTTCTCTGCCAATACATCCAGGTTGCATCGTTCAAGAACACAAGGATATGGGAGCGAGAGTAGGAGTAGGCCCTCAAATGCTGCCCTCCCATTCAAAATGATCACGCTGATCTCTGCTGGTAACTCCTCCTCTGTGCTTGTTTCCAACCTATTTGTCCTTATTAATTAATTCCGCTCCCTACCATCCTGCTGGCCAATGTACAATCCTTGGAGAACAAACTTAATGAACCCCAAGCCAGATTTCAACATCAGAGGGACATCAGGGAATGCTGTGTGATGTGCTTTATAGAAACATAGTTAAATGCGGACATTTCAGACATGGCACTACAGCCCACCGTGCTGACCGGACAGCAGCATCAGGAAAAATCAGGAGAGGTGACATTTGAGGAATCATCAATTCATCATGGTACAGGGGGAAGTCACGTGATGGAGTAGTGGCCGGACGGTGAACTCCAGCCCTCTCCAGAAAAGTTGAAAAAAATAAAGGAAAGCACAAAGGCACAAAAATAAAAATTAAAGTAAAGTGAATATAAAGGTGGAAAGAAGATGGCGACGAAAAAAGAAAAGTCGAAACCAACGGTAAGAAGAGAGGAAGAGAAGACAACGGAAGAAGAAGGAGAAGGCCTTACCTGTTCGAAGAGGCCCGCGGTGGAGAGAGAAACCCGCTCCCTCAGGTCGGTAGAAAGTGGACTACAAAAATGGCTCACTGAGCCGAGTAAAAGTGCGCAACCACGCATGCGCGACGAGTCGCGCATGCGTGATGCGCATGCAAAAAACACACCGACGGGAGGGGCGACCAGCTGGGGAGTCGATCTCCACAGCCGGCAATGACAGCGACAGAACAGCAGCAGCAAGAGGAGAACATAGAAGACAACGAAAACAAGAAAGAAGAGAAGAAAAAGAAAACCCAGAGGAAGAAGAAGAGGAAGAGGAAGAGTACAGTGAAATGGAAGAAGAAGGGAAAGGCAAGAAAATGGATATATTTTCTCTTATTAAAGAATACATGGATTCATTTAAAGAATGGCAAGCACAAGAATTTAGTGATTTAAGAAGAAGAATAAACAGTACAGAAGAGAAAGTGAATAAAATAGATATGACCATATCAGAAATAGGAAAAAGAATGGACAAGGTGGAAGAACGAGAAGAACGAGAAGCAGCAGTAGAAATGGAGGTAGAGGACTTAAAAAAGAAATTAGAAGAATCTAATAAAAAAGTTAAAGAGACACAAGAGCTGTTAGCTCAGAAAATAGATATAATGGAAAATTATAACAGAAGAAATAATATAAAGATAGTGGGCCTTAAGGAAGATGAAGAAGGCAAGAATATGAGAGAGTTTATAAAAGATTGGATCCCAAGGATCTTAGGATGTCCAGAACTACAGCAAGAAATGGAAATAGAAAGGGCACATAGAGCATTAGCCTTTAAACCACAACCACAACAAAAGCCAAGATCCATTTTAGTAAAATTCCTAAGATATACTACAAGAGAAAAGGTACTGGAGAAAACAATGGAGAAAGTAAGAGAGGACAACAAGCCACTGGAGTACAAAGGGCAAAAAATTTTTATTTATCCAGATATAAGTTTTGAACTCCTGAAGAAGAGAAAGGAGTTCAATACAGCAAAGGCGATTTTATGGAAGAAAGGGTATAAATTTATACTAAAGCATCCAGCGGTATTGAAAATATTTATTCCAGGACAGCAAAACAGACTATTCTCGGATCCAGAGGAAGCACAAAAATTTGCAGAACAATTACAAAATAGACTGAGAGATGAAGAAGTGTAACGAGAGTACAAAAGACTGCGAACTAAAAAGACGTGTGTATAGGACTATATACATATATAATACATATATTACATAAGTGTATGTGCATTTAAAAGAAAATATATAGTGTATAGAGAAGAATTAATAAGGGAAAAAAAGGGGAAGAGAGGAGTAAAGAGGGAATTTAGAGAATGACCTTTGTTGTATATAAAAATTGAAATCTTTTCTGTGGGGGGGGTGGGTAGGGAGAAATTACGGTCACTGCAAAATCAGTTGACGCTTGCGAGTAAATTCGCAAATCCAAATGGAGAGGGGAGATGTGGTTGCCCGACAAGGGATAATGGGCAACTCAGGAAGGGGAGGGCGACAATGGGGTTAAAGAAATATTAGGTAGGAGAATAAGGGGAATGTTTGATGTGTTAAAAATGTTGTCTTATAAGCTGTTCAAAGAAAGAAAGAAGAAATGGATGAGAAGGAAAGGTGATGATGAGGAAACAGAAGGGAAAGATAAACAAAGTATAAAATGGCTACATTAAACTATATGACTTTAAATATTAATGGAATACATAACCAAATCAAAAGGAAGAAACTGCTAAATTTACTGAAAAAATAAAAAATTGATATTGCATTTGTTCAAGAAACACAATTAACTGAAGTGGAGCACAAGAAATTAAAGAGAGATTGGATAGGACATGTAATGGCAGCGTCATATAACTCAAAAGCTAGAGGAGTGGCTATATTAATCAGTAAAAATGTACCAATTAAAATAGAAGAGGAAATAATAGATCCAGCAGGAGGATATGTAATGATAAAATGTCAGATATATTCGGAGTTTTGGAATTTACTTAATATATATTCGCCTAATGAAGAAGATCAAAAATTTATGCAGGATATTTTTCTGAAGATAGCAGATACGCAAGGGAATATATTAATAGGAGGGGATTTCAATCTCAATTTGGATTCAAAGATAGATAAAACCGGGAAAAAAATTAACAGAAAGAATAAAGTAACCAAATTTATAATTAAATCGATGCAAGAAATGCAACTTTTCGATATATGGAGGAAACAACACCCAAAGGAAAAGGAATATTCATATTATTTGGATAGACATAAAACATATTCAAGAATAGATTTATTCCTGTTATCAGCTTGTATACAAGATAGAGTTAGGAAAACAGAATATAAAGCTAGAATATTATCGGACCATTCACCCTTGATATTGACAATAGAGTTAGAGGATATCCCTCCAAAAATGTATAGATGGAGATTAAACCCCATGCTACTTAAAAGACAGGATTTTAGAGAATTCATAGAAAGACAAATTAAAATGTATTTTGAAATAAATACGGAATCAGTGAAGGATAAGTTTATATTATGGGACGCAATGAAAGCGTTCATCAGAGGGCAAATAATAAGTTACGTAACTAAGATGAAGAAGGATTACAATCGGGAAACAGAACAGTTGGAAAAGGAAATAGCAGATATAGAGAAAGAATTAGCAAGGAAGGAAGACACTACTAAAAGAAGGAAATTGGTAGATAAAAAAATAAAATATGAAACATTTCAAACATATAAGGTGGAGAAAAATATAATGAAGACAAAGCAGAAATATTACGAACTAGGAGAAAAAAACGCACAAAATTCTAGCGTGTCAGCTTAAGACAGAACAAACTAAAAGAATGGTATTGGCATCAAGGAAAAAAGACAAACAGATCACATATAATCCAACGGAAATTAATGAAAATTTCAGAGAATTCTACGAACAATTATACCAAACTGAAAACGAAGGGAAAGAAGGCAAAATAGATGAATTCTTAACTAAAATTGAACTACCGAAATTACAAACAGAGGAACAAAATAAATTAATAGAACCATTTGAAATAGTAGAAATACAAGAGACAATAAAAAATCTGCCGAATAATAAAACACCAGGATGGTCTCCCAATAGAATTCTATAAAACATTTAAAGATTTATTAATTCCTCCCCTCCTGGAAGTAATCAACCAGATTGATAAAACACAAAGCTTACTAGATTCGTGCAAAACAGCGATAATTACAGTAATACCAAAGGCAGGGAAAGATCCACTTGCACCAGCATCATATCGACCAATATCTCTACTTAACACAGATTACAAGATAATAGCTAAATTATTAGCAAACAGATTAGCTGATTATGTACCAAAAATAGTAAGTCTAGACCAAACTGGATTCATAAAAAAAAGACGAACAACAGATAATATTTGTAAGTTTATTAACTTAATTCATGCAGTAGAAGGAAATAAAACTCCAACAGTAGCGGTTGCTTTAGACGCAGAAAAGGCCTTCGACAGAGTAGAATGGAATTATTTATTCAAGGTACTACAAAAATTTAGTTTACCAGAGAAATATATTAATTGGATTAAAGCATTATATAAGGGGCCATTGGCAAGAGTGACAGTAAATGGATATGTATCAAAACATTTTAACTTAAGCAGATCAACAAGACAGGGATGCCCTCTATCGCCCTTATTGTTCGCGTTAGCCATAGAACCACTTGCAGAACTGATAAGAACAGAAAATAAAATAAAAGGGATAAAAATAAAAGGCAAGGAATACAAAATCAGTTTATTTGCAGATGATGTTATACTATACCTAACGGAACCAGAAACATCAATAAAAGAATTACATAAGAAATTGAAGGAGTATGGAGAAGTGTCGGGATACAAGATTAATGCAAATAAAAGTGAAGCAATGCCAATGAATAATGCGGATTTCTCAAAATTCAAGAAAGAATCACTGTTTAGATGGCAAATGCAAACAATACGATACCTAGGTATACAAATAAATAAAAACCTAAGCCATCTATATAAACTTAATTATTATCCACTAATGAAAAAAATACAGGAAGATTTAGAGCATAGGAAAGACTTACCATTAACACTAATAGGAAGGATAAACTGTATTAAAATGAACATTTTTCCAAGGATACAATACCTATTTCAGGCACTGCCAATACACTTGACAGAAAAATTCTTTAAGGAGTTAAAGAAAATAATAAGGAAATTTTTATGGAAAGGGGGGAAACTGAGGATAGCACTAGATAAATTAACAGAATGGTATAGACAAGGTGGCTTACAACTGCCAAATTTTAAAAATTATTATAGAGCCGCACAATTAAGATATCTATCAGATTTTTACCAAACAAAAGAAAAGCCAGATTGGACTAGATTAGAGCTAGACAAAATAGGGGAGAAGATACCTGAACATATATTATATAAATGGGATGAAAAATTGGTAAAACTTAGGAATTCTCCAGTATTGCACCATTTGCTTAATATTTGGAAGAAGATTCATGTAGAAAGAAATAAAACAAACTACCAATTATCAAAACTAATTCTGATGCACCTTTTTACGGTAGATAACCTGTCTTTTAGAGAATGGGAGAAAAAAGGGATTAAAAGAATAGAAAATTGTTTTTCAGGGAATAAATTATTATCCTTTAAACAAATGAAGGATAAATATAATATAACTCAAGATACAGTGCTGGCATATTACCAATTGAAATCCTATTTAAAGGATAAATTGGGAAGTAGTCTGAAGTTACCAGAAGGAAGCAATTTTGAATATCTGATTACAGACACAATGATAATTAAAAAATTTATAACAAACATGTATATCAAATTACAAGAAAAGGAGAATGAGGAAATAAATGATAAAACTAAACAAAAGTGGGAACAAGATCTAAACATAAAGATAAAAAAGGAAACATGGGAGAGGTTATGTTTAGGAACTATGAGAAATACAATAAATACGAGATTACATATGATACAATATAATTGGATACATAGGTTATCACTCCTCAAAAGTTAAATAAATGGGATCCAACAGTATCTGACAGATGTTTTTGTTGTAAAAAAGAAATAGGAACAACAATTCATGCAATCTGGACTTGTGAAAAGGTGAAAAAATTTTGGGAATATCTAAACCAGATATTAAATAAAATTACGGAAAGCAATATACCAAAAAACCCAGAGATCTTCCTCCTAAGTAACATAAAAAATAAAGAATTTGGACTTGATTTGGAGGGTGTACAAAGAAGATTTGTTAAGATAGCCCTTCCTGTAGCAAAAAAAATGTATTATGTCAAACTGGAAATTAGAAGATAATTTGAAAATACAGCAATGGTATATAGAAATGAATAAATGTATTCCATTAGAAAAAATAACATATAGTTTAAGAAATAATATAACATTATTTGAACAAATATGGGAGCCGTACATGGAATATAATAGAGAAAACCTACCGGGACATCTATCACCTAAAATGTCAAAAGGAAAAGAGAATGGAAAGAATTGACTCAGTGGAAGTTTTTGTTCGTTAATGTTGAGTGACAACATTGTTTGATGGGTTTGATGTATCTTGGACTCAGAGTTTTGAATGGATGGAGGGGGAGGTGGGGGGGGAGGGTAGGAGGGAGGGGGGGAGAAAACAACACTATATATTTGAAAGGAGAAATGTGTATATCTTGAATAATGTGATCTATAGAGTGAAAAATAAAAAATTTTTAAAAAAAAAGGAGACTGAGTGGCTGTAGATTCACCTCCAGTGCTCCCGCAGCCTCTGCAGCTGCACAGACTCCTGTCCAAACCGTCAGATTCAACAGATCCAAACCTCTGATATTATCAGGAGGCCTTTAGACCCCGAGGCCCTTCGGGAGCCCTTCTTACCCTCAGCACGTCCTCCAATCCCAGCTTCTATACCTAGTTCCATTGAGACAGTCTCCAGCAGCCTGTGAGGGTCCCCTGCCAGCAAGTCTCCAGCAGCTTGCGTGAGTCTTTCAGCTGCTGAGCCTCACCGCCATGGTCACCTTCCCTGCAGGGTCATCTCCTCTGCTTCTCCTTCTGAATGGTCGGGGCGGGGTGTCCTCCCCTTTTCTGGTGCTCTACGCTGGTCCACTGCTCCCCCTGCTGTCCCTTGTGGTCGCTGCCAAGTACAGACGCCACCATCTTGTGGTTGCAGGATTTTACTGATAAACACTGTCAGCTCATCTAACAGGCTGTTTAATGCCTGTAAGGAGCCATTGGCATTACAATTGGGCAGTTGAACCCTTTGGAGCAGCACTGTGTCTCCGCTCTCCCTGGTCTCCACCAGCACCATTGCTGTTGTCGTCACAGCTCCAGAAATGCTGCCATTTTACCACAATTGGATACCATTACGACTCCTCCAACATTTCAAAGGCATCTAATTTGCTGTAAGGAATGCTGGGATATCGAGGGGGGGGGGCACTAAAAAGAACAATGCAAATGCTATTCCTACTTTCTCCATTGCTGGTCTGTGGATGTGTGGTGTTGGTGAAGTTTGATGGGACTTGCTTCTTAATCAGTTCAGATCTATGACACCGTTTCCTGACCCAGAAAATAGCTTGATTTGTATCTACAATATGCAACATCTTATCTGCTAAATATTTATTCCTCCTTTCACCCAATTAATCACCTTGCTGTCACTGGAATTTGAAATTCCCATTAAATGTGTTTTATATATACAGTAAAACCCCTGGTATCTGGCACCTATGGGGATTGATAGATGCTGGATAGGTGATAAGTGGTTGCTTGAAATTGCGTCTTGGTGAACTAATTGCAAGGCGCGTCAATTTTCAACCTGTATTTTTTTTACCAATTTATTTACCGTAAATGTTTTTGCCGGTTGCTTGAATTCTGGATAACTGCGATGCCTTGTTTTGAGGGGGAAATGCCCAAAATTTTAGGCTAGATCCATTTACAGATGTTGAGATTGAGCTTGCTGCCCCAGTCAGATGCATGTTGGGGTAAGGTCACATTGAAGGGTTACCCTTGCATCATTGTCCATTCATTAAATGGGGAGGTATGGTTAGTTTAGAGGTTAGCACAGCATTGTTACAGCACCAGCGATTGGGTCTGGGTTTGAATCTGATTTTAGATTTATTGTCGGAGTGCATACATGACATTAGATACCTCCATGTTATTCTTTTTTCTGCGGGTGAGGCAGAATTACCACTTATTTGTCGTGCAAAAAAAATCTGTACATGAAATAGGCTTCTGACAATAATTCTGATATATTTCATATACATGTAACCAAATAAAGAACTGTAAATTGATAATGAATGTAAACAAACTGATTGTGTAATATGGAGAGAATAAAAAAATCAGTAAAGTGCACAAGTAAGAGTCAAAAAAAAAAAAAAAAAATTCATCATGGTACACAAATGTGATGGTTATGTCCCAGTCCTGCTCCCCTGACTTGGAATATCTGACGATTAAGTGCCAACCATTACACCTGCCGAGGGAGTTCACCACCATCATCCTAATCACAGTGTACATTCACCCCAGACTACCTCAGAATGGCACTGGAGGGACTGCGCACTGTGATCAACAGCCATGAGGCAGCACATCCTGATGCCTTCATGATCATTGTGGGAGACTTCAATCAGGCCAACATGAAGAAGTCCCTGACAAACCACCACCACCACACATCACAAGTAAGACCAGGAGAGTCAACACACTTAACCACTGCTACACCATCATGAAGAATGCCTACCGAGCTAGACCACAGCTACACTTCGGCAAGTCTGATCACCTGGCTGTACTTCTATTCACAACGTACAAGATGAAACTGAGGACCACAGCACTAGTAGTGAGGACAGTGGAAGTATGGTCAAGAGAGGTGGAGGAGCATCTGCAGGTCTGCTTTGAATCAGTGGACTGGAACATATTCAAGAACTTAGCCACAGATTTGAATGAATATGCAATATGTGTCATCGACTTCATCAAGAATTGCATGGATGAGTGTGTGCCCATGCCCAACCAGTAGCCTTGGATGAATCAGAGCTAACATGTTCTTGTGAAGCCAAAAGATGTGGAAGGCAAGTTAGTGGAATTCTGGAAAAAGGACAGAGATCCACTAAAATTATCCTCATATAGGCCTATTTCTTTATTAAATGCAGATTACGAGATTCTGGCCAAAGCGCGAGCTAATGGACCAGGGCAATATTTACCTAAATTCATAAATCCGGATCAGGTAGGCTTTGTTACAAAAAGATACTCTGTGAATAATTTGGGCAGATCACCTATCCAGCATCTATCAATCCCCATAGATAATTCATCTACCTAAGACTAAAGTGAACCTGAGTATATCTGTATCTTTAGATGCAGAAAAGACATTTGATTGGTTAGAGTGGCCATTTTTTATTTAAAGCATTAGATAAGTTTGGAATGGATATTTATTGACTGGATAAAATCCCTTTATCATAAGCCATGGGCCAAAATTATAACTAATGGTTTTCTTTGAGTAGATCTAGCAGGTAGGGGTGCCCACTGTCTCCAGGTCTCTTTGTTTTGGCCATTGAATTATTAGCAGAAGTTATAAGGAGAGATTCAGAGTTGACCAGGAAGACCATAAAATTAATCTGTTTGCCGACAATGTGCTGTTGTATTTATCAAATCCTGATGAGTCTTTGGCCAAACTGTAGACCATACTGGAGAAGTATGAAAGAGTTTCTGGTTACAAAATTAAGTTTGGAAAAAGCAAAATTATGCTATTAACAAATTTTGATGATGAAAGATATCAAAAAAGAAGTCCATTTAAATGGAAATTGGAAGGAATTATTATGTTAGATAATAACTTACAAAATTTGTACAGACTTAACTATCTCCTTGTGCTTGGAAAGATAGAAGATGATATTCAAAGATGGAAGAATGTGCCTTTTACTTTAGTTGGGAGGGTTAACTGAAAATGATGCCGAGACTGCAATACCTCTTCCAGTTGTTGACTATTCCTTTGCCTCAGAATTGTTTTAAGATACTCAATGGCCATATAAGACAATTTCTTTGGAATAATAGTGTCTAGGATCTCCATGGAGAAACTGACATGGGAATATAATTGGGGGGGTGGGGGGGAATTAAGACTGCCGGATTTTTAAAAATAATATCTAGCAGCCTAGTTGAGGTAACTTTCATTCTTCTTTGAAGAAGAGAGCTCTCACTCATGGACCCAAATAGGACTGCATACAGTGAGGGAGGGGGAAGTGAAGGATTTTATGTACAAATGGAATGTCAAATTAATAACAAAAAAATGGATAACCCAATTTTAATACACATGATTAAAATTTGGCATAAGATTAATGAATGTATTGGGGAAAATAGTGAGGGGATATCACCAAAAACACCACTGTGCCAGAATAAATTATTGCCCATGAATTTGAGTCATAAAATTCCAAATATTTCATATGAGAAAGGAATTAGGTATATTGAAGATCCTTATGAGGAAGGACTACTTGTATCCTTTGAGCAATTAAAACAGAAATATGATTTGTGAAAGGAACCTTCCACTTTCTTCAATTAAGGTTCTCCTTGTGAGAAAGATGGGGTCCCAGAATGGCCCTGTCCTCAAATAATGAAGTGGAAGGGATGCTTCGGCTGGGAAGCACACCTAAATTTATAACTAGGATGCATTTTGTTCTCCAAGGCGAAAGCGCTAAGCTGGGCCTAAAAAGGTCGAGAAAGAGTTAGGAGTCAGACCTGGGTGTTATAATAGCAGAAGGGTGTTGGTGTGATCGGTGTTTGGATAGTATGACATCAACGATCAATGCGAGATTATGGATTGGTTCAATACAATTTTTTACATCAGTTATATTAATCAAAATGTGAACTATCTGAGGTGTGGCGCAGAAATTGGATCCTTTTTAACATTCTATCAGGTCGTGTGCAAACATAAGACCATTTTAGAATGATATTGCTAAAACACCAACAAGAGTAACCTTCCCACACAACCCAGAGCTGTACCTTTTGGGGAAGCTTATGGACGTGAGCTACAATCTGACTAAATTTCAAATTTGCTTTGTTTAAGTTGCTCTGGCTGTGGCCAAGAAGTCTACAGCAATCACTTGGAAATCCGACTCTTCCCTTCTTATTGCTTGATGAGCTGTGGAGTTGCATAGTTGTACTATCTATGGAGAAAATTACTTACAACTTAAAGAATAAATATGATACATTCATTAAGAAATGGCAACCATACTTGGGATTATAAATTTGACCCTTCAATTAATGTAATGATGTGATAGCCCCAAAAAAGAATAATGAAAAATGAGAGCTCTGACATTATGTGAAGTTATATTTTTGCATTTGTGGGAGGGGGAAGGGAATTTTGTAAATATTTAATATACTTGATGTGTATAAAAGTTTGAAGATTGTGTGAATATATTTATGGAAATTGAAACATATTTAAAAAATAATCATCTCCTGAGTTTTGATGATATTGAGTGCGAGGTTATAGATGGTGCACTTTTCAGCCAAGTTTTCAATCTCCCTCCTGTTTGCTGACTTATTGCCCATTTTTATACTGCCCACTACCATGATATGTTAACAAATTTGTAGATGGTATTGCTGCCGTTCCGTGCCACACAGACGTAGGTGTAAAGTGAGCAGAGCAGGTGTCTAAGAACACATCCCTGTTGATGGAGACTGTGGAGGAGATATTCTCAGCAATCTTCACTGACTATAGACGATAAGAGAGAAATACAGATGAAATCAAAACTTGACTGTTTCACAGGGAAGGGGGCCCATAAACTTGGAGCAGAATCCCAGGGAGACCATAGCCAAAAAGAGTTTGAGAATTATTGCTTTAGTGAGTAATGAAGAGCTGGTTTGGTCAAATTAACATGTGGCTAAAAGAAGGCAAGAATATACCTGGTCTATTAGCTCGCGCTTTGGCCAGAATCTTGTAATCTGCATTTAATAAAGAAATAGGCCTATATGAGGATAATTTTAGTGCATCTCTGTCCTTTTTCAGTAGCCCCATGATGATAGCTGTTGAAAAGAATTCTGGGATAATCCAAGACTCTGCCACCCATCCTAACATGTCCATGATAAGAGGCATAAAAAGATCTTTAAATTGTCTGCAAAACTCCACTAGAAAACTATCCTTCCCGGTGATTTATTCACCTCTAATATATTCAAGGCTTTTTCAAACTCTTCTTTAGTAAAGGTGACATCCAATTCCATCTGATCTTTATTTTCCAACTTTTCCAATTCAATCACTGAAAGAAATTCATTGATCTCAATAGAATTACCTAGCAATTCTGATTTATACAGTTTTGTATAATATTGTTTAAAAGTGTCATTAATTTATTTCATGTTATATGTTATTTTATCATGTTCTGTTTGGATTACATTAATCATCCTTGATGCCTCTTCACCTTTAATTGCCATAACACAAGTTTATGTGCTCTATCTCCCAATTCATAATATTTGTTTTGATTTTTTTTTCTATTTTATATGTTTAATATGTATTATATTTCATTTTTTTTATTTTCAGGGTCTGATATTTATATTTCGAACCTGATCTCTATTACACTTTTTTCAGCTCTGTTTTTTCATTCGCCAGACCATTAATCTCTGCCATCTTAATTTTTTTTAGTATATGAAATTATCTGTCCCCTTAAATCAGCCTTGAGTGTGTCTCATATTTAAAAAAAAATTATCATTAGTAGAGGACCAATTCATTTCACAAAACAATTCTATTTGTCCTCTAATAAAATTTCAGAAAGTTGTCCTTCTCAACAGTGTAGAATTAAGGCACCATCTATTCTTGTTTCTTTGGCATCATTATCGTTAGGGTCAGCGGTGCATGATCAGATAACCATCTCATCAGATACTATGTTTCAACCAGTCTGTTTTCCAATTGTGTAGTCATTTTTAAAAAAATCAATTCTCATATAAAAGTTGTGAACCTTTGAGAAGAATGAATAATCTCTCACCCTGGGGTGTAAACTGTCTCCATACATCTATTAAATTTAAATCCTTCATAAAAAATCAAGTAACTTTCATAGCTTATGCTTTAGTCATTGTCTTCACTGATTTATCAAGGTTGGGGTCCAAACAAAATTTAAAATCACCACCAACCAATACATTTTGTCTTCCTTCCACTGTTTTTAAGAAGACATTCTGGATGAAGGATTCATCATCAAAATTTGAAGGATAAATATTCAAAAGCATCCAGGATTCTGCATTTATCCAACAATGTGCCATTACAAACCTTCCCATTGAATCAATAGATCAATTTTTGTAAATTAAAATTGCCACCTTTCCCCCATTGCTTTGGAGTTGAAAGAAGACAAATTTACTTGTCCCACCCTGTTTAATTTACTTGTCCCACCCTGTTTAATTTATTATGTTCCAACTTTGTATGAAGCCATTCCTATTGGAAAACTATCTCCGCCTTTAATTTTTTTCAAGTGTGCCAAGACTGTTTTCCTCTTTTTGGATCCATTTAAACCGTTAACATGATACCTAATAAATGTAAATGTTTTATTCCTATTTATATTTACACATATCCAGCTCTACCATATAACCCTTCTGCTTATTCATATAATACAGTGATTATTTTCCCTTTTAAAAAAAAACACATGATGCCCCTGCACTGACAGTGACATAAAAAAGAAACCCAGAAGCCTGAAAGATCTATGGTACAATCTAAGAAACAGCCTTTCTCCTTAACTTCGGTGCCATTTTGCAAAAACTCTCATTCCCTGCTACCATTAACACCCCTCCCCCCTTAAATTGGGGTATCTGCCCTGCTACTATTTTACTAAGTATTCACCCTCTTCTGAGCTCTCCTTTTACATTTCAAAACTACTTTAATTAACCAGTAAAAGACAATTCAAAATATTACTCTTTTTATTTTTCCCTAGATTTTTGAATTCACAGTTTATTTTATTTTTTTCTTGTTCTTCTTTCTGGAATCCATTCTGAGGTCCCCCCCTCTCCCTCCCTCCCTCCCTCCCTCTCTCTCTCTTTCTCTCTCTCTCTCTCTCTCTCTCTCTCTCTCTCTCTCTCTCTCTCTCTCTCTCCCTCCCTCTTTACCTCCTTTAGAGTTTTACAGAATCTTCAAGGCACCTCTGACACATCAATCCTGAACGTTGCTGGGTATAGCATCGAGCGCTTTATGTTCTGTGTTTGCAGTTGTCGCTTGATACCGTCAAATTATTTTCTTTGTATTACAAAGTTCATGCTAAGGCCTTGGAAAAAACAGCACTTTTCCACCCTCCAACTCGTCTGGGCCATTATGTTCCCTGGGATATTCAACTGCTGCTCTTAACATTGCCTTCCTATCCCAGTAACTCAGAAATCTTGGCACGACCAATCATGGTCTTTGATCATCTGGTCTTCTGAGGCCAAGCGTCTGGTGGGCTCTCTCAATAAGCAGGTTTTATTTAAATCTTCCTGTTCCCAACACTGGTGGAATTCATTCCCAAAAGAGCCCCACTCAATCATTCCCTTTAGTCCTCTTGAGCCCAATGATACGGACATTATTCCTTTTACTTAAAATTATTCATATGGTAGATTTTTTCCAGCAGCAGTTGTTTGACCAGTTTCCATGCTGTTGCATTTTCTTCCAGGGCCTTCAATTTTTTCCTGAGCCATTATCAGATAATTTTTAACCTAGTCCTCCTGAGATGTCAGGTTTTCAAGAGCCATTGCCATCACCAATATTTTGTCTACCATCTCTCTCACCTTAGAAAATCGTTCACAATGTCTCCATTGTTTCCAGCACCTTTTGAAGATTGGGTGTTGACCCCCCTCCCCTGTCTATTTGAGTCTGCTCTGACATCATCACGGTACCTTCTTCATCACTCCCTTGTGGACTTTCTATTAATGATCTCGTTGACTTTTGAGCTTCTTCAGCCTTAGCTTTTAAGGTCTTATTTTCCGTACCCATCATTTTCTACTTGTAGCATGTAAAATCTTTAGTTTGATAATTTTGAATTGTCTTTTTAATTACTCTTTATGGAGAGCTCTTAACCCATAGCTGACTACATCCTTCATTTGGCCACATCCCCCACCCCAAGGAGCTGATTGTTGACTTCAGCAACAACAAATTCAATCATGGATTTAAGGGCTCTTACTTTTGCACTTTATTGATTTTATTTCTATCTTGGTATTGCACAGACAGTTTGTTTACGTGTCTTTATTTGTTTACATGTACACATTGAGTCAGTTTTTTTTCCACTGCGTGCTGATTCTGCCTCACCTGCAGGAAAAAGAATCTCAGGGTTGTATGTGATGTCATGTATTCTGAAAATAAATCTGAAGGGCAAGAATTGAGTTTGGCTCGGTGAAAGGAGGTGTTCCTCCAATGTATGGGTGGTCTCAGTCTGGCAGTGCATGAGTCAATGGACAGATATGCCAGCAAGGGAATGAGATGTGGCCATTGGGGGATCCATGCTATTGTGGTGGACAGGGCTAAGGTGCTCAACAAAGCTATTTCTCAGTTTGTTATGAGTCTCTTCTGATGCTGAGGAGACCATAGCAGGAGCACTTGATACAGTAGATGGGCCCTGCAGATTCACATCCTCTCTTACCACCATTTGCTTGGAAGGATTGCTTGGGGCTGCAAATAGTGGTGAGGGAGGATGTGGACGCAAGTGGAGCATCTCCTGCAGTCACAGAGGTAAGTGCCAAGGTGACAATTGGTGGGGAGGGTGGATTGGACATGGAGGGAGCGGACCCTAAAGAAGGCGGAAAGGGGAGGAGAGGTGGGATGTCTAGTGGTGGGATCACAAAGGAGGTGGTGGAAATGGCAGAAGAGGATATGTTGGACATAGAGGCTTTTTTGTATATAAACTTTAACAAGGCTTCTGGCCAGTTTCTTCATGGTAGGCTGATGTGAAATGTCAGAGCACATGGGTCCAAGGTGTTTTAACAAACTTGATCCAAAATTGTCTTGGTGGTAGAAGACAGAGGATCATGAAGGAGGGTTGCTTTTCCATTTGTGCATGGCAGGAATTCCCGATGGAACTGCTGATGTTTTCATTTATATGAAAGAATAACGTGAGAATAAATGTGGTCTGATAAGTAAGTTTACTGATAACACATAGATTGCTGGAGTTGTTGAGAAGGAGATGGCTGCCTTAGGATACAGAGGGTCATAGATCAGTTGGAAATGTGAATGTTGTTGTGGCAAATGTAATTTAATGTAAGTTTCTCCAGCATTGTTTTTTACTTCAATCATGGAGTCTGCAGACTTTTATGTTTTACTGCATCCCTTACTTGCTGATTTAGCAAACTGAATGGGCTCTTTTGGTGCGATAATCACTTGTGATTCTTAGGATTTGAAATTCACCCTCTTGAATTTTCTGTTAAGTTACTTAGAGCTGCTTAGAAGACTATTCTTTTATTTCTAGAGACCAAGGGAAATCTAGGTGTTTGATAGTTCCACTGCAACACAGAGTCACACAGCACAAAATCTGGCCCTTTAGACACAACAACTGAGATGCCCATCTACACTCATCCCATTTTTCTGCATTTGGCCCATCTCCCTATATTCCTATCCATGTACTGGTGCAAATGCTTTCTAAATCCATTGATTGTAGCTGTCTTTACCATCCCTTCTGACTGTTTATTCCACGTATGTACTCAGTACTGTCTGTGTGTAAAGATTCCAGATTCTTTTATTGTCATGTAATAAAACAGAAAATGTAGTATTGCAAGACATTTCCTTTAGTCTGCCATAAGGGAGACAAAGAGTCACCATTAGTGTTGCCTGGTGCTTCTTACAGTAGGAGAAAAAGAAGCTGAAGGGAGTCCTTTCAGAGACACTAACTGTCTGTGGATTTGACTCCAGTGTTCCTGGAGCCTCTGCAACTGCATAGACCCCTAATTTATCTATAGGCAAGCCAAGCTCCAGATCCAAATCTCCAATTTGATCAGGAAGCCTTCAGCGTCTGAGGCCCTTCGGGAGCCCTTGTCCTTAGCATCGTCTCAAATCCCAATTCTGATATGTGGTTCTCCAACAGCCCGCAGCCTGTGTGAGTGCTTTGATCACAAATCACCCACAGCCTGTGTGGTCCTTGAGCTGCTGAACCCCTCACTGGCCTGCTGCCATGGTCACTATTCTGCATGGTTGTCTTCTTTGTTTCTTCTCACTGGGGGTGTTTCTATCTGTGGCTGGTGCTCTGCACTGAAAGTTGTCCCTCATGACTGGAAGCAATGCATCAGGTGTGTGGCCAAACCATTATTTTATAATTCTTTATTCTTGTATGCTACACCTGTACTTATAAAGTCTATTTATAAATCATTTTTTCAACCTATCCAGCCACTTTCAGCAAACAATGCACATACATTCCTGGATTTCCATGAAGCAGAACATGATGGAAATACTCAGCAGAGTTGGTAATATCAATGAAGAAATAAATAAAGTTCCCATATCAGGTTGACAACCATTCATTAAATAATTTTTTTTAAAAAAATAGGCATGATGGAGAATGTAAGAAATAGAAGTTTTGTTTGTCATTTGGTCCCCATTCACTAACACAGATGGTCATCTACCTTAACACCATTTTTCAGAACTAATCCCATATCGCTCCATTCAATAATATCAAATTATCTATTGATTTATTTCTTAAATAAACTTAAGAAATGAGCATCACAACCCTCATATGCAGAGCATTCCAAAGATTTCACTATACAATACTATGATTAAATTACTTTTTATTTTATTCTGAATGGCTGACTGAGATCATTCAAGGAGGCTTTGCCTGCTTAATCTCTTTATATCACGCCCAGAATCAGTGCAGTGTAAAGAATAAAGGTAAAGGTCTTTGGAAGGGCAGAGAGCAAGAGATGGTGATTAGTGTTGGAAGAGAGTTGATGGCAAAGGCTTGTTAATAGATTGCTGAGACCAGAGAGACATTCACATCTCTTTGATTTTGCATCCCTTTCAGAACTGTGGCATTTAGTTATATATTGCCTATCATCATTCTTCTGACTAAAATGCAACACTTCATACTTTTGAGTAATATACTTAATGTGCCATGGTTTACCTAATCAATCTGCCTATCTCAGAATCAGGTTTATTCTTAGGAACATGTGTCACAAAATGTGTTGCTTTGTGGCAGCATTATTGTGCATTGCAAGTGCCAAAATAGCTATAAATTGCATTTCTGTCAATCAATTTTTTTTTTTTAATAGTGCAAAAGAAGGGAAGAAAGTGAGGTAGTGTCTGGGAAGAAGCTGTTTTTGTAAAGCTGGGTGCTCATCTTCAGGCTCCTGTACCTCCTTCCTGATGTTAGCAGTGAGAAGAAAGTGTGAGGGTCCTTGTTGATAGAGGCTGCTTTCTTGAGTCACCATCTCTTGTACATATCCTTAGTAGAGTGAAGACTAATTCCCATGATGGTGCTGTCTGAGTTCACAACCCTCTGTAACCTTTTCCTGTCCTGTGTATTGGCACCTCCATACCTGACAGTGATTCACCTAGTCAGAATGCTCTCCACAGTACACATGTAGAAATTTGGAAGTCTTTGGTGATGTAGCAAATAAATTCCTAACAAAATATAGCTGCTGGTGAGCCTTCTTCAAAATTGCATTGACATGAAGGCCCTGGGATGGATCTTCACAGATGTTGACATTTGAAGCATATTACAATCCTCCACATAACTCACTACAAATCAGGTTTTTTTTTAAAAAAAAGTTATTTGAGTACCTTTATTTATTAATTGTAAAGATGTCAGAAATGGAAGGAAGACTAACAGTGAAAGGTAATTGAATTGGATAACAAAGAGGTCTATTTACTTTTCAAGTGAAACAGGAAGGCAATTGATCCAGAGCAAATTGGGGTCATGGAGGGACAATTAGAGGAGAGATTCCATGCACTGAAACCTCTTAAAATATCCAACCAGAGGGCAATTTCTATTACAAAAATAATTTGAACATGAACACGAAAGCCTAACCAATCTCACTGATGCACCATCAATAATCACAATAGACTGGCGTTGTGAAACTAACAGGCTTTTATTAACTATAGACTGGAACAGCCATCAACCTCATTGACTAATCAAGGCACAGCGAAATGGAGAGCCTGCAAAGGGCTATGGGTAGGATCGGTCTCGGGAGGTATGTCCAGCTGGCAGTACCAGTCATAGCAATAAAAATCTTTAAAATTGGACAAAACATTGCACAAACATAATTTTCATATTATCTCCAGATACAAGGAAAGAAATGTCTATACCAAATGTAATATTCAGTTCAAGTGGGTTTAAAGTAATTCATTTCCTTCTTTGAAACCAAAAATTCTCATGATATTTTTGCATGATTCTTTGAAATATTCTGTAGTTTAGCAAAAAGAACATCAATCTGACAATTAGATAAATTTAATTAGATGAAATCCAGGAATTTCTCTGGAAAACTAATGAAATGATGTTAAGAAATTGACTGGAAGATGCAGTAAACTATCACAAAAGTTAAACTCTCTAAATACTATAAACCTGAGATAAAATCAAAGAATATTAGAAAAATTGAACATGTTAATTTTCAGGTTTACGTTAACTCCATGTGAAACATTGACTCCACATTCACCCATAGATGCCAATTGATATAATGAGTACTCTTGCAATTTATGGTCTGCTTCACAGTTCAAACATTTTCAGTATATTGCTTCTTTATAGAAATATTCAAGATTCCTTTATTGTCATACATTAATGCAGAAAATATTACACAGAAAAGTTTCTTTTGCCTGCTTATAAGGCAGACAAAAAGTCACCATTAATATTGCACAGCTCTCCTTACAGTAAGAGAAAGAGAAGCAAAAGAGAGTTCTTTCATAAAGACTGCATGTCTGTGGATTCGCCTCCAGCGCTCCTGCAGCTGCCCTGTTCGATCCATTGGCAACCCATGTTCCAGATCCAACCTCCAATAGGATCAGGAAGCCTTCAGCACCTGAGGCCCTTTGGGGGTCTTTCTTGCCCTCAGCACCCTCTATAATCCTGGTTCCCATGTCTCCAGCAGCCCACAGACATGTAAATAGGACTAGTGAAATTAATATTTGAAATTATTCAACTCAGTACCTAGTAAAAATAAATTATTTGCTGTTTTCCCATATAAATTTCCACCTACATTGGAACAACAAAGAAAGCAGAGGAGAGTTCAAAATTGTAGTGAAGTTTAGAATTAAAATGAAATGAATATGGAGATTGATTGAATTGAAATCAAAAGACACAAGAACTATTTTGTGGTTCTGGTAAGATGGGAAAGGGGTTGGCAGCCAAAATTTCAGCAATGAAATGGACACGGACAAGAATGTTGTTACCGATTAGATTTTGGCATATTCAGAGCAGATGTGCAGAAGACAAAGTAACTTGATTGCTCTTGTAATCAACTGTCTTAAAATAAATATTTTTTTGTTAACCAATTTGCTGAAACATAAATGAAGAAAGGCCAAGTGTCTTATTCAGGGATGACTAGGAATGTCTGAATAGGAAAGGGTAAAAATTTAGAGGTCATGGTCCATATTTATACTGATGATCTAGGTAAAAAGGATGCGGTCTTGCAATACAATTTTAGAGAACTAGATCATAGATTTTAAAGCAAGACCTTTAAGATGGCAATTTCTGGATTACTTCCAGCACTATACACTAGGGCAACTGAGGCTTTCTGGCCTCCTGGGGGACACAGCATATTTTAGTAAAAGCCTTGTGTTCTTTTCACCTCACCAAACTTAAATATTTTTTATGTAGTCAGATTTCAGACCTATTGTAAGAGTACATAAATGACATCACATACAACCCTGAGATCCTTTTACCTGTGGGCGAGGTAGAATTATTACTTGTTGGTAGTATGAAAAATTGTACTTAACTTACACAAAAACAAATAAAGAAATGTAAACAATTCCCAATCTCACCATCAGCAGGTTGGGAATCCTCTGATTCAACCATGTAGTGCAATACAGAGAAAAAAATCAGTGAAATGCACAAATAAGAGTCCTTAAATGAGTCCCTGATTGAGTTTGTTGTTGAGGAGTCTGATGGTGGAGGGGAAGCAGCTGTTCCTGAACCTGGTGGTGATGAGTCTTGTGGCACCTCTCCCTCTTTGCTGATGGGAGCAGCAAGGACAGGGGGTGTGGTGGCTATCCATAACACCTTTTGAAGGTCTGGACTCCTCCCCCTGCCAGTCTTCAGTCTTTAGTCTGATGCCTTCCAGTTCTTTGCCTATAATTTGAAGAAGGACTCTGGCCTGAAACGCTGATAATATATCTCCAATGGACGCTGCAAGACCGACTGAGCTCCTCTAACATATCTGTGTGTTTTTACTACAATCACAGCATCTGTAGACTTCTCATGTTTCACAAAGTCCACATCTACCACCTTGCGTTCTTAGTCTCTTCCTCAATAAAACCCAAGATTTGTCATAGGTAAAATCACTCTGACATCCTAATCTGTCCTTGCCTTTCCAAGAGATCATTAATCCTATCCCTAAGAACTTTTTCCAATAGGTTCCCTACTACCGACGTGATGCTCGACCTGTAGTTTCTTAACATACCTCTACCTCCCTTCTTAAATATGAGGATAACATTAGCTACTCCCCATCTTCAAAATCAGAATAAAAATTTATTGTCAGGAATGTCACAAAATTTGGTGTTTTGTGGGAGCATCCTAGTGAAAACCTTCATCTTACAACAAATTATATAAAAAACAAAAATAGTAGTGCACAAAAAGTAAAGCAGTGTCTTTTGTTTATTAAATATTCAAGAATCCAATGGCAGTGGGGAAGAAGCTACCCTTGTGCCGCTGAGTGCTCGTCTTTAGGCTCCTGTGTCTTTTCCCCCAGTGGTATCAGAGTGAAGAGGGCATGGCCTGGGTGGTGGTGGGGCTCTTTAAGGATAGAGGCTGCTCTTTTAAGATACCGCCTCATGTACATGTCCTTGATGGAGTGAAGTCTGGTGCCTGTGATGTCGCAGTCCAAGTTAACAACCCTCTGGAGTATTTTTCTTGTCCTGAAATTTGTTGGCTCCATACCAGACAATGATGAAACCAGCCAAAATGCTCTCCACACTACACCTGTAGAAGTTTTCAAGAGTCTTCAGTGATGTCCCAAATCTCCTCAAGCACCTCACGAAGTACAGACACTGGAGGGCCTTCTTCATGATTGCATCAACATGGAAGCTCCAGGACAGATCCTTGGAGATGCTGACACCCAGCCCTCACTGGGTCCACTACTGAGCCCTCAATGAGGACTGGGTCATGTTCCCCTGACTCCCCCCTGAAGTCCACAATCCTCTCCCTGGTTTTGCAGACATTGAACGCAAGGCTGCTGTTGTGACACCACTCAAAGAGCTGATCGATCTCCTTCCTGTATGCCTCCTCGTTGCCATTTGTGATTCTGCTGACAACTGTAATGTCATTGGCAAACCTGTATAGCATTGGAATTGTGCCTGTCCTCACAGTCATGAGTGTGAAATGAGTAGTTCAGTGGGGTGAGCATATAGCCTTGGGGTGCACCTGTGTTGCTAATCAGTGAGGAGACTTTGCTTCCAATTCATACTGATTATGGCCTTTCGATGAGAAAGCCAAGGATCCAGTTGCAGAGGGGGGTACAGAGGCCCAGAGTTTGTAGCTTCTTGACCAGCACTAAAGGAATAATGGCATTAAAGGCTGAGCTGTAGTCAATGAAGACCAGTCCAATGAGTTGCTGTTTTCGAGGTGATCCAGAGCCGAGTGGAGAGACAGCGATATTGCATCTGCTGTGGAGCAATTGAGAAGATAGGCAAATTGCAATGGTCCAGACCTTTGCTTAGGTAAATGTTAATTCTGGTCACAGTAGAAGTTAGTGCTACTGGGCGGTAGTTGTTGAGGCAGCTCACGCTACTCTTCTTGGGCACCGGGATGATTGATGCCCTTTTGAAGCAGGTGGGAACCTCTGACTGCAGCGTGGAAAATATCCATGAGCACTCTGGCTAGTTGGTTGGCAAAGATTTTCAGTACCCTGCCAGGTACTCCGTCAGGGCATGAGACCTTGCAAGGGTTCACCCTCTTGAATGATGTTCTGACATCATCTTCAGAGACATATCACAGGGTCATTGGCCTTTGCAGAGATTCTGGTAAGCACTGTTTGGTTCTTCACAAATCGAGCATGGAATGTGTTCAGCTCATTAGGTAATGAAGCATCACAGCCATCTATAGTGCTTGCTCTTACTTTAAAGGCTGTAATGGCCTGCACTCCCTGCCATAGCTAGCATGTGACTGTCTCTGTTTCTAGCTTCATCTGGAATTGCAACTTTACCTCGGAGATGGCCTTCTGCAGGTCGTATCTGGTCTTCTTGTAGAGATTTTGATCCCCAGTCTTAAACTCCCTCAATCTCGCCATCAGCGGGTTGGGAATCCTCTGATTCAACCATGACTTCTGATTGGGGAACACCCAGTATTTGCGCGTGGGCACACACTCATCCACACAGGTCTTGATGAGGTCAGTGACACATGTTGCATATTTATTCAAGTCTATGGATGAGTTCTTGAATATGTTCCAGTCCACCGATTAAAGGCAGTCCTGGAGACATTCCTCTGCCTCCCTCCACTGTACTTTTGCCATCCACCACTGGTGCTGTGGTCTTCAGTCTCTGCTTGTACACTGGGAGTACAAGTGCAGCCAGGTGAGCAGCCTTGCCAAGTGGCAGTTGCGGTCTAGCTCAATAGCATTCTTCCTGTATCTCACCCATTTAGAAAAGACCCTGCAAAAATCTCTGTTAGATCTCCAGCTTTCCATTTAAAGGGGGATAGATTTCAGCATGTGTAAATGGGGAATTGAAATATTGCATGTCAACACTGGTCTGTGGCCATGTAATTGGAGCTTGTGGCTAGTAGGTGGCACTGTGAGGACAGTTTCGGAAGTATCTGGCATTTGGGGAGCCATCTTGTGTAAATATATATATAATATATATCTAAGAAAATCTTCACTGAACAATCACTGGCAATTTACAAGCATGTCTCAAAGAATTAGTTGATAAGCTTTGGCCTTTGAGAAGCGATCAAATGGAAACCATTTATCTTTTCATCCTATCAGTCCAAGTTCCATGAATAGTTTTGAAAGGGTGTTTGTATATTTAAACTTGCATGGGAAACTTATATTTTAGAACCCAGCATACCTGTTATCAACTTGAAAATTGAATCAAATCGAATCTGCATTGAAAATTAAGGAGACACGTAGCTTGTTCTAATAATGATAGAGATGTAGGAAATTGCTTCTTAATGAAAACATAAGACTGATGGATGAATGGTTGCGTTTCACCACACCTTGTTCGCTCCTGACCTGCAGAAATCAAACATTAGAAGTTCTTAATAAACTTTTAAAAAAAACCAGAAACCCGACCCCACCACTCCTTTCCCATGGAAAGAGTTATAGGACAGTTGTTAAATAACTATTCTCAGGGATGAAACGGAACAATTACTATCGTAAATTGTTATTGTATAGACACGCACGATCTTTCAAGTTGTTACCAATCGTGAGTTCTGAAAAGTCATTATTTTGCAATTTAGTATTCACTAAATAAATTGCGTGTGTTTCTTTCCCTGTGGAACTTTAATGTTACTTTGCCGGTGACCGTCATTTGTGTCGGTTCTGTTCAGAGACCGAAACACGTGTGGATGTCAGTTGCTGACCGGCTTATTCTCTACACTAAAAACGCGGAGTATGATTTATTTAGTATCTTATGCAAAGAACCAAGAGACATTCGAGGAGTTATATTCCGAATCCATTTGAACATCTGAAAACATTATTGACTAACAGGGCCCAGATAATGTTCTTGGACATTAGATTAACTTACTCTGGATGAAATGTGATATGGAGACATTGGGGAAAAGGAGAAGATGAAGAACTGATGTGGGCAATGATTGTTATACGATCTTCAAAAGGTTTGTTTAAGATTGTGGTCGTGAGTTTTCCCCACCCGCCCATCCCATTCTACTAAAATTGATGAAATGCGCCTAGTTGTAATTTTGCAAACTAGTGTGATTTTATAGCTGAAATTATGTGTATGAATGTCATTGATTTCAACTGCCACGGAAAAGGTTCATTTTTAGAAAGCTGAATTCCCCCAAATGCTAATCAATATGCCAGAATTCAATATTATGGAACAGAATTTCAATTATCCAGGCATTGAGAATCTCATCGGCAGGGTACAATTGGTGGCATGTCTACCTGTAAAAATGTGTGAATGTCAGAAAGTTCGCTCATTTAGCAAAAAAAGGGCGTGAGGGTATATTTATTTAAAAATATCAAATCACCATGTGTAGTGCAAATCATTATTACCCGGACGAACGTTCTTTATTTATTAAAGTCAATTGTTTGGTTCTTGTATACTGTTGTAAATGATCGGGACAGTCAATTCATAGTAAACTTCCCATAATTGAATACCGTTGCATAAACATCCATTATTTATTACATGTTCATAGTAGGCGTGTTGCTAGTATTTTAGCGCCCGATCTGTGCAGCAGACGGCAGAAACAAAGAGCTTTCTGTGCTTTAATGATTGGCTGGGTTTCTGTGTAGTTGTTATCTTTGGTGTCTCCCTTGCGTTGGCTGGAGTGCCTTTGCACTCTCTAGTCGATCGCCGAGAACCAGAACGGCGCGGTTCGGTTTCTCAGTGTTTGACAAACTCCCATACTACCATGGTGAAGATGGAGGAAGTGGCTGCTGGATTAGCAGCGATTCACATCCAGCAGTTTTCCTCTGTGCAATATTAAAGCGAATGGTGATGGATTTGATTGATCGTACCCTATGACCGAGGTAACCACAGGGCTTGTTTTCTGCATCATTCAGAAATATAAATTTGAGCCATTTGACACAGCGAAGATTTTTTTTCAAAATAAGTACCTGCACATACAGACCTAATGACTTGTTGCAGCTTCAAACAAATCCCACCATATTCATTCGGCGGCTGGAATATGCGTTGATAGCAATCACCCCCATATCTTATGCACCCACCGTTGTTAAGGGATCATTGTACAGTAGATGTGAATGCGTTGGGAGTACAGTGTGATTACTGCCATTGTCACCCATCACACCTTGCTTATTCCGGATTGATGCTCTCACTGCCGAATGGAAACTGATCTTTTGGACTTTTTCATACCTTCGTTAAGAAAGATTATGTCGCAACCGGCTATTTGAACAATCTTGCTAACTTGTCCTGAATCGAAAAGCTTGTTCCTCCCTCTCTCTCTCTCTCTCGCTCTCTCCCTCTCTCCGTCTCTCTCTTTGGTCGATTCCTTAGGAACCGGTGTATCAAGTTTTTTTTAAAATTGCATTGACGAGGCTCTGACCTCTTTCTCTTGACATTCCAGAACATTTTTCCAACACCCATCCCATACCTTGTACGTTTATCCCCATCACCACTGAGAACTGACAGTCGCTTGATTTAGACGGCCCTCGTTCGATCTGTAGGCTAGAAAGGTGGGGTGTTTTAACCCATTTTTGTTGGTGGGACTTTTCTTCCTGTTTGTTGCAGTGTGCCCGACGTTGGTTTTAGCTTTCAGAGGAACTGGGTTCGATTTTTCTTATTTGTTGTACGTGTGTATTCATTTTAGAACAAGTGTGTATCTGGGTTCTATGTAGAGATCGCATTGTTTTACTGTATTTTTCTTTTGTTCGGACTGTAGATTGTCGTAGATTTTTTTTCCACGGGTACTGGAAATGTGACTGTAAATAGTATTCTCTGACTCTAGCATAATACCTGGCAAAAAGAGGAACATAGAATTCACATTCTGCAGGGAAGTAGCTGGAGGCAAGTGGAGAAATGAGCTTATTCCAGTAAGTAACGCAACGTTTCTGGCGTCATGCCTAAAAATATTTTGAGATCAATAGGAATGGATTCTTCCGATTAATTCGCAGGAGTCGTCTTGTGCAGCAGCCTCTTGACATTGGCCTTTCGCCATGCTTCTGAGAACCCCACTCGAAGTTTCACTGAATTAAACCTTCAGGATAACTATAAATAGTATTAATGCACTGGGCATCACAAAATGCTGCATGACGTTTACGTTTTGCAGACCTTTAGTGATTTGCACGTGTCCAATCGTAGATTTAGTGGCGTTTGCTCAAAGATGAGATGAGTGAGTTTGAGTCATTTCAGTTATAAATTATTGCCATCATGTTTGATTTGCAGTAATAGATTAATTTCATTCCAGTAACTGAAAAAAGTTGATATACCTTTTATTATGAATGATAGAAAATTTCACGATCAGGCCAGTGACTAACCTGAATGGGCTGAAGAAATATCAGTCCAGTTCAATGTTTGCTGGTCATTGTGAAAAACTTCAGTCATCTCATTGATCTTTGTAAAGTAATTGCAGGTCATTAACATAATCCATGACAGAATACAACCCGTGACGAAACCTGAACAAAGCTACAGTAATTTGTTACTGATTATGTAAATAGATATTATTTTTATCTGAATAATAATAGCAATTTTTAAAATACCTTTTTAAAAATAAAAACGCTTTTGCCTTCTAGAAGTTATGGTAATATAATACACAGTAGGTGTGGCACGCACACAGTGATTAAGGTTCTCTGCTCACATGTGTCTTTTAATTACCGTTAACACTTTTCTTTGACAGATAAGTCACACACAATGACATTTATGTTGGCAATTTTTTTTGTTGCAGCACAGCACTTTGAATATGGAAACAGAGGCTACCGATGGCCCCATCACTGGTAATGGTGAGTTCCACATTGAAAATTAATATTATTAACCTAAATCACCAACCTTCACGGAATTAGGACTGTAAATCAGCTATTTTCAATCTGTTTACGACTATGGCCTCCTTATTACTCTCCTCAAATTTTACAGACCCCTTTCCCTGTTAAGCGGTCGGGTTTAGTTGGTTTCTTCCATCCTTCTCTCCTACCGACTACATAAAAAAACATAAAATAATTTGTCCATGGCCCCCTTAAATGTAATGTGGCCCCTGTTGAGAATGGCTGGTGTAGATAATAATTAATTGCAGAAAATATTAATTTAATATGCTGCTAATTAATATAGATTTTAACCAATAACCATATGACCATAAGATATAGGAGCAGAAGTAGGCCATTTGGCCTGTCGAGTCTGCTCTGCCATTCCATCATGAGCTGATCCATTCTCCCACACAGACCCACTCCCCAACATTCTCCCCTCAATCTTTGATACCCAGACATTCTGATACCTTTCAATCTCTACCCTAAATACACCCAATGACTTGGCCTCCTCAGCTGCCTGTGGCAGCAAATTCCAGAGGTTCGCTACTCTCTGGCTAAAGAAGTTCCTCCTCATCTCTGTTTAAATGGGTGCCCTTCAATCCTGAAGCAAACTATTAAAATACTTTTCATGCAAGATAAATGTTAGGTACCTCACACACAAAGTAAGTTTTCATTGTGGCTAAAGGAATGTTTAAAGTATCATTCTAATAGACTAATATGTGTTACGTAAAGAAAATTATTTATTAGAAATGGAACAATGCTTCATTGCTTTTGTGTGATGGTTGACGTTTTCATTGGAACAGATAGTGATGACTTCTGTCCCAAAATGGACCATTCAAGGATGATGAACCCCACCACAAGTACACCCAATGGCCAATACAGCTCCCTGAATCACGTGACAAACAGTAAGTATCGTTTTTATACTTGTTTCTCGCTTAGTTTCTGACATAGCTTTATGATCCTGCTGGTTATGTTACCACAGCACGAAACATAATACTCAATTTCTGACCAGAAAGCCTTCAAAAGTTGCTTAATATCTGTGCATATGAATCTACTTCGTGCTTTAAATTATGGAATGTATGGATTTGGAAATGTATGTTTATCTTTGCCAGGTGAGACTTATTTTGATCTTGTTCGGAAATTGCTTCTGTTAGTGTGAGGTTTAATGTGTTTTAGAAATATAGTGAAGAATTTGTTTTTAAAATTACTGCAGTTATTCTTTTTTCATTTTATAAGAAATCCAAATTTTTGATTGTAAATAAAAATTCAGAAAGTAATTTTATTGTTTCATGTGAAATAATTTCAATTTGTTTTGTACATTTTATATTCTGCTTTTGTTTCCACACTATTGTAATTAACTCTAAATCAAAGTCATTACAGTAATTAATAATAATTTCAGAAGCTGGATTAGTTGATGTGTTTTCTGTTTTCATCAGAATGCTGAATTCGGGTAATATAGCTATGTTTTTTTTAAAGAATATTACTAACTGATGAAAATGTATGACAAAAGAATTGCTGGCTACATTGCTCATTGTCAAAGGACGATAGCACAGATTTAATGCAAAATGTATTTTCCATGATGGAAACTGTTTTTCCTTTTTTTATATTTTACCTTTTATATTTTTATTTTACTTCGACTTCAGTTTTAAGAATAATTTATTTTTCGGAGTATGGTGAAAACTTAATGGAAATTATTGCTTCTGTCAAAAATAGGTAGATTTTGACCCATGAAAGGCCTGTACCATTCAAAGTAACAGCCATAGTGTATTTGGATGTGGCCTTGAAGAAAATTAGAATGGAGGAACAAGTTGATTTTCAACATATATTTATAATTTGTTTAAGCTATCTGAAAATGGCAACCAACCACTGACTGCCTATTAATAGTTCCTAATATCATCACTAAGTAGTAATTCCATTCATATGATTCTGTTAATTGTATTGCATTTTGCTTGAGGTTAGTATGGTGAACAGCAAAGCTTTTTGGGATGAAATATTTAAAGAATGTGGAGATTCCCGTTTTCCCTGTTATACATGATTTCTTTAGAAAAGGACATATTAATTTAACATCCTTTATAGTAGTTTTCTTAAAACAGACTTTCTGCTGTACTTCATTATATATTTTCTGTAAATCTCATGGGACAAAATGTGGTGCCATATTTCTACTACAGATGCCAGAACAGAGAGAATCAGGAATGAACTGATTTTTGTTGAAACTGTGATTGTGTTGTCTATTATTTCTATTGATTAGTGTGAGTGGAATTAAGATTGGGAACAGTAATAAGTGTGGTACTACACTATGTAATGTATATGTGTAGAGGTGGTGGGGTGTGGTGGTGGGTAGCAAGGGTGTTGGAATCTGGCCTCAAAAATGATCCCTTTTTATCTTGTGTGTAAGATGACACTTTTGGCTCAAGGCCAAGTATTATTGGAAGAGTGAGGACAGTGCAGACAGGACTGGCAACAAGTTTTCTACAGGAATGGGGTGGAAGAAAGTAGGTTTTCTCAGTCCTGAAGCTTTCATCAAAACAGCAATGTTTAACCATTTGATTGCCATTCTTAAACAATTAGAAATCCGCAATAATTCTTTAAAAATATGTATATTTGTACAAATGAGACCCATCTTTATCAAAAGAAATCCAATGATTTGTTGGTTCAATGAAAACTTTAGCCGTATTTATAATTTTTAACACATTTGATAAGTTGCTTCAACAGAACTTGCATTTGTAATTATTGTCATAAAAACCTATTACTTGAAACAATGACACATAAATGTAAAGAAAATTGCTTTAATACACTGTTAAAGTCAACCCCTCATCCATTTTGGCATCTGTCAGATATTTCCTTAGTTAAACTTTTTGTCTTCTTACTGTGTATTGTACAACATCTTGGGAGCAATAACTTGCATTAAGTAAACAGTTTCACGATCTTGGCTCCAAAGTACTTTCTGTCAATGAAGTGTTTTTTGAAGGAGAGATACCATTGTATAGTAATATTGGAAAAATGACATCTTTTACATCTATCCAAGAAGAAAGGTGTGGCCTTGATTTAACATCACAACCTGAATGTGCTTTGTATGCAAATGTACCAGAAGTCAAAAATTAATAAGCAGTTTTAATGTTTCAAGTGGGGACTTTTTTTTTGTACCAGCATGAGGTCTCTTTCAAACATTAATTTGCCTTTTCATCTTGTCTCAGAATTGACAATGATTGTTTATATAAAATGTTAGACTCTTACCTCTTTTGTATGTACATTGTTGATATGAGTAACTTTCTAGATTTAATTTATAGTAGCAGTGTGCACACTTCTTGCTTTTGTCATGAGCTTTAATGTGTTATTATGGTCAGCACCCAAAAAATCAAAAAGATCAGATTAAATCAAAGAAGCAGGAGGCTAAAAGTTCATAAGGCATGAAGATGTATTGTAAAATGGTGCTGAACAGGCAATCCCATCCAGATTACGCGAGCAGAGTGTGATTTTCACGTACACATTTCATGCAAGCATTTCTGTGCTTTGAGTTCTCCCATTTGCTCATGTTAAAGTATGATTCATATCAGGAATCCTGTGCGCTTGCTGAAACTGAATGACGTCTGCCAGTCCAAAAGGAGTGTTGACAGCCAAATCAATTCTCTGTTGGATGCTACCATTTAGCATAGTTAGCATTGAATCGACCATGATTTCACAGGTGCTAATAAAGGGAACTCTGTTTTACTGATAAAGATGAACAAATCACCAAGATCCAGAGCTTGGGAATTTTCAAGAGCAGAAAAGAAGGTGGCCAGAGAAAGGTATACCTGCATTAATACCCTTGGGACTTGCAATGCCATAATGTTTGTGGTGGAGGTTTAACCAGCAACAAATCCCATCTGACAACAGAATTTGCCAGTCATACCTTGTCTGATCTCATGCCTTAAATGTATAGCTGTGCCACCATGGCAAACTGTATATATGCATACTCTGATAAATTCAGTGATGCTGTCTCACTGGAGAAAATTGCATGGACTGCAGCAGGCAGCTGGATGGACCCCTACCATACTCACAGGCTTAATAATTTGGGGTACAGAGTTCTCATCATGGACTTGGTTGCCCCAGGACTTGAGACCTTTGAAAATGGTATGCTCATATCATCCTCACCTTCCATCTTTCCTTTATGCTTCAAATTCTTTTGCTTCATAATATAGTTTAAGCATGCCTTTATAGCCTGTTCCTTTTTCACCATCATAGAGTGACCCATTTTAATTTCGTGCCCCATTCCCTTTCTGACATGTCTGTCCATGGTATCGTGGCTTGCCCGACTGAGACGACCCGTAACTTGGAGGAACCACACCTCACATCCATCTGGGCACCCTTCAACTGGATGGCATTACCAACGCCTTCTCCAGTTTCCATAAGCCTCCACCGCCGCCACCCCCCATGTTTCCTTTCCTATCATTCTACCCCTTTCTCTTCCCTTTTCCTTCTGTCTCCTTTACCTCAGCTCTGCATTCACAGATCCAAATCCCCCCTTCCCCTAACAATTTTCACCTTTTCTCCTGTCATCTTCCCATATCCAGTGATCACCTTTGTCTATTGATCTGTACTCTTTCCCTGTCTATTTCTTTTATTCAGATGCTGCCTGCTTTTTCCACACCTTAAAGAAGGGCTCAGGCCCAAAACATTGGTAATATATCTTTACCTCTGATGGACCTGCTGACTTCCTCCAGCATTTCTGTAATTTTACTGTATGGTGATAATGATCCTACAGTTATGACATTCTCGCTTCAGAAATGCAAGAAGTCCCATTGTGCAAGGCCCAAGTGACCATGCTATTTGAGTCAGATTAGAGACAAGCTTTTGGTACATCAGTACATCTTCCACTTACTTTCACCAACTTGGATCAAGGCAATTCGCAAACAATATGGTATTTTAGAAGCAGAATGTGCAAATGTTAAGCTTACAGATGTAAAAGCACCGCAGCCAGATCAAGAGGAAATAGCAGCTGGAGAGGAAGTTACACACCAGTTCAGCTGCAGAGACCCTCACAGAGGACTGTAGGCGGACGCTGATGTCCAAGCATTCGGGGATGCTTGAGGCATTGTCTTGCCTGTGCAGGAACCTGTATAAAATGTGATAGATTAAGAAGCCTCGGCTTGTAATCAAGATGTGGTCTCACCAGGGCAAGACTTAGGATCTCATTTGGCAGGTTACCATTTCACAAGACTTTTCCTGTTAACGATTTTCAGAATTGTGGAAGTCTCATAATTTCCTCTTGACATTCAGCATTGTCCATTGTCCAATAAAAGCATCATGGAGTTTGACAGTAACCAAAAATATTACTTGAATCATGCATTTAATGTGTTTATTACATCAAAGTGGAAACTGATGTCCCACAATGAAATGTCAACTCTTCGATTGCAGTCATTTCACTATCCAGAAAGCAAAGTTGTGGAAGATCTTCTCTTCAACTATAAATCCATTTCCAATCCTGCACAGGCTTGCAAGTGGTGATCCGTGGCATATCAACGCTGTTACAGCACCAGTGACACGGATTCGAATCCCACACTGTGCGTAAGGAATTTGTATGTTCTCCCCGTATCTGCATGGATTTCATCCAGGTGCTCCAGTTTCCTCCCACCCTTCAAAACGTACCGGGGTTGTAGATAAATTGGGTGTAATTGTTCAGTGTGAGTGCCAGAAGGACCTGTTACCATTCTGTATGTCTAAATTTGAATTAAATCTAATATTGGTGTAGTGTTTGAAAATAGATGTCACACTATTAATTTCAACAAACGCAGCAGCTCCCATCATATGAGTGCTGGACTGGATGGGGCATCAAGACTGTGATGGGATTCCAGTGATCTATCCTCCAACTAATTGTAAGACATATGATAACACATATAAAGGATATGAATTTGAGTCTATGAAGCACAAATCAGTTGTTTTTGTGATGAATATATTCATGCTACTACCATTTCTGCTCTGAGAATGCAACCAATTCAATAATATCTAGACTGTTCATCACAAAACTGTCCCATTTAAAGCTAGGCCATCTGGGTCTGGGACTACTTGTGGTTGTCCTTCAAACCCACTGCTATATCCTCTGCCACAAGAGAGCAATTATCTGTAGTGTAGATGTAACCTTGTTTATAGAAAGGTCAAAGGGCATGTAGAGAGGCATGGGGGAAGATGGATACACTAAGGGAAGAATATTTCATGAGTTTTCAGGGGAAAAATGACATTGCTTCAATGTTGAACTGCATCAGTGAAATGTCAGGCAGAAGTCCAATGTTTTTAATTATCCTGAGTGAAGCTGCATTAATTGATGCACATGCAAAGCATTTTTCAGGTCTGGAAGGCTGCACAAGCTGAAGCAAATATAGTGTGCTGTTCAGCATTTTCAAGATTGAAGAGAAGTTCTTCCACAACTTTGCTTTCTGGATAGTGAAATGACTTTGCAATCTAAGAGTTGACATTTCATTGTGGGACATCAGTTTCCACTTTGATGTAACAAACTCATTAAGTGCATGATTCAAGCAATATTTTTGGTCACTGTCAAACTCCAACATGTTTTTATTGGACAATGGACAGTGCTGAATGTCAAGAGGAAATTATGAGACTTCCACAATTCTGAAAATCATTAACAGGATCAAGTCTGGTGAAATGGTAGCCTGCCAAATGAGATTCTAAGTCTTGCCCTGATGAGACCACATCTTGATTACACACCAAGGCTTCGTAAAAAAGCCAGGATATATTTACAATTGAGGGAATGAACCAAAAGTTGTCCGGGTTGATTTCTGGGTTGAAAGATTTCTTTTGGGAAAAGAGATTAAACAGTTTGGACCTGCATCCTTTTGGGATGGATGACTGGTGAACTAATTGAAATACAGGAAAATCCTTAAAGGGATTGAAATGGTTTTGTTCTGATGTTTAGAGCCATGGGATACAGTGTTAAAATAAGTGGCTGTCTTCACAGGACAGGGATGAGAAGAAATATGTACAAATAGAATGATGAAGAATTTGAATTCACTTCCTTTTTTTTAAACTTTATTTATTCGTTCAAAAAACAAATAATATATGACATATACAACAATTAACCATAAACATGAACGTTATTTTTATATAATATAAAAAAGGAGAAAAGAACCCCCCCCCCCCGCTTCAGCCAACTCTACTAAGGAGAGCCATAAAGAAAGAAAAAAGAAAATTTATTAAAGAAAAATTAAATATACATATTAAGATCTAATCAATGTAAATTGAAATGTAAATATTCTGAATATAACGACCATTTATTAATTAAAAAATTATAATTATCACGCAAAACATACGTAATTTTTTCCATTATTAAACAATATTTCATCTTATTATGCCATCTATTAATATCAATCATATTTGTATCTTTCCACGTACTAGCAATACATTTTTTCGCTACGGATAAAACTAAATATACAAAAGCAAGCTAGAACTGTTCTAATCCCAAACCTTTCAAAGGTTGCAAACTACCCAATAAAAATACTGTTGGATCTAAAACTATTTTAATCTTATACAGATATTCTAAAAACAATTGAATTTTCTTCCAAAAAGATTGTATATGTATACATGACCAAACGGCATGAAAAAAATGTTCCAACCGTATCACCACATCTTGAATTCACTTCCTGACAGAGCTTTGGAAGCATGATTCCTTGGTCAAATGATGATAGATTTTGTGAATCCAGAGAAATGGGCATAAATGCAGAATAGGATAGTGCTTAATGTAAAAAAAAAAATCCACTCGTTTCATTGAATTCGGGAGCAAGCCCAAGAGGCCAAATGCTTTTTCTTATGTTCTTAATTGAGCTGCCTCTCTGCATATATTGTGATCAAGTAGAGAGGACTCCTCATCAATTGTCAGATTTTAATGCCTGTCCTGATATCACATCTAGATGAATGTGGCTGCTAGCTTCTTAGTTCTGGTTCCCCACACCTTCCTATTCTGGTATACGTTGTGCAAGGTCAGTGCTGTCATTATAAGCTGGAATAGGTAGGACACAAAAAGTTTATAATGTACCATGGGTCCATCTCCGGAGATAATTTCAGCAGGGCACTCAGTAGCCTTGCCAGCAAGACTCTTCATGAGGACACTTGTAATACTTTTTTTCAAAATGCTGCTCGTGATCTTGTATTTTCAAGAATTTTTTTGTGGATGATCTCAGGGTGACTGTATGTGCTGCGAATGATAAGACTATAGAGCTCGTGCAGAGCTCTGGGTTCATTTAAAAACCTTTGTAAGAACATAGGTTCTTAGCTGGAATGGGCTGTTTGGCCTTTTGTGCCTGCACTACTATGGTTAACCTTCAGTGCCATTTCCTTTACTAACCAGCTATCCTGTAATTTCTTCATGTCTAAGAATCTATTGACATTTTCTGACTCTTGGGGAAGGCCCAATTCTGGAAAATGAACATGTTCATAACTTCTGCTGATCTCTCTTCAAAGAGAGAAGATAAATTCTATTTCACTTGAGTGGAACATTTACCTGACACCACAGATGTAGCACTAAGATGCACACTGTTAGACGTTTGATAATCCCCCCCCCCCCTTGTTCATTTCAGCAGCTTGATGTTTTAGTGTATCACAGGCATGAAAGCCATTAGTTCCAGAAGGTCACCTAAAAATCAATTATACAGAACTTAAAAAGAATTATTGTGGTACTGAATTTCTAGCCCCTGGAATTTCTTGTGATATGTGTGTAAAATGCCTTGATGTTACACTGATGTTGGGCATAATGTTTACTACTGTTCGTAAATGCTTGAAGTGTGCAATTTTTTTAACAGCATGGAGGCGTAGAGTTGGCAGTTTGTTGCACAAAAATGTCCTTAGGCTTGGTGGACTTGAATCTTAAAGAGAATCTGCAGAGGCAGGGATGTTTCCCAATTAAGTGTAGGAAACTTAAAGGGGAATCTTATAGAGGTTAATATCATGGGGGTATAGATAAATAGTCAGAGCCTTTTTCCCAGGGTTGGCGAAATCTAAAAATAGATGGTATAGATTTAAAGTGAGGGAAAGACTTAAGAGACCTGATGGGCACCTTCTTCACACTAAGGGAAGTGGTAATGTGGAACAATATGCCAGAGGAAATGTTAGAAGCAGGACAATTTTAATGTTCAAAAGATATTTGAACAGGTATATGGATTGGAAAGGTATAGCTGAATCCATGAAAACAGGACTAGCTTGGTCAGCATGGTCAAATCAGGTGACGGGCCTGTTTCTGTGTTGTTGAACTGTATGACTCCACATAGCCAGCACTCATTCTCTGTGGGGAAAACCCTGCTCCTCACTCACACTTGAAGTTTTTCCCCTCTCACAATAAACCCATAGCTTTTGACAAATTTCCCTCTCTTCTCCCCCCCCCTCCCCCCCCCCCCACTGTGGGAAAAAGAATGTGACTCTCCACCCTATCTTCACCCCTCATCATTTTATAAAGCTGCATAATGTTACACCTCATCCCCTACATCCCAGAAAAAAACTCAATCCAGCCTAACCAATGCAATGCACAAAAGTTCTGAAGAAACTCAACAGGTGGTCTTGCATCCTCTGCAGGAAGTAAAGGGTAACCAACATTTCGAGTTCGGGTAAGTGCCACCTGCATTCTCATCCAATCCAGCAGGGAACTGAGCAACAATCCCTGTGGAACACCACTGGTCTTAGGCCTCTGATCTGAAAAGCAATCCTCCACTACCACCCTCTGTCTCTGTCTGCTCAATTTTGTACCTAATTGGTTAGCTGAACCTGGATCTTGTATGTTCGAACTCTCTGGATCAGCCTACCCATGTGAGAACTTGTAAAAGGCCTTGCTGAAGTCCACGAAAGCATTGTCTGCCACCCTGTCCTCCTCAGTCCTCTTGGTCACTCCTCAAAAAAACCCTCAATCTTGTGAGTTATGATTTTCAATGCAGAAAACTATGCTGTTTATCCCCAATCAGTCCTTGCCTTTACAAATGAAAATAAATGACTGATATGTGGCTTACTGGCCTGTAGATCCATGGCTTCTCCTTACATTCCTTGTCAAATAAATGCAAAACATTCGCAATCCTCGAATCCTCTGGAACCTCACCCACAGAACAAGCGAAAACCTGTTGTATGTAAATTGATTTCATAAAAATTGAAGCTAACGTAAAATTAATTTATTGTCTTCATCCAATTGTGTTGAGAAAATAGCAGTGGCCTTTGTTGTGAACTTAAACAAGGAAGTTTTCAGATGTTGGGGTTGAATGCAATGCTCAGCAGGTTACACAACCTTCATAAGAAATAAAGGGTAACCAACAATTAGAGCCTAGACCCTTCATCAAGTATAAGCAAAAACAGGCAGGCATCTGACTAAAAAATGTAGGGGGAGGGTGGGAGGCGATGAGGAGAGGAGAAGAGGGAGGAAGAAATAGCAGGAGGATCATAGGCTAACAGGTGAGGTCATAAGTGGATACAGGTGGGAGGACAAAAGAGAAAAATGCTGAGAAGTGATGGGGAGAGGGTCGATCTATGAGAGGAGTTGGAAGAGAAAGGGGTGAGATGGGAAAGTGAAGGATAAGGAAAGAGAGGGATGAGGGAGGAGGTTAACGGATATAGGAAGCTAATGTTAATGTGTCTGCTTGCAGACTGTCTGGAATATAAGATGTTGCTCCTCCAATTTTCAGGTAGCCTCAGTTTGGCAGTGCATGAGGTCCTGGTGTGGAGAATTGAAATGGTTGAGAGTAGAAGAAATTTGATATATTAAGTTATAATCACTTCAAAAGTTTAATTTAGAACTATTTTTTTGCCATCTTATCAAGGACAATTAGGAATGGATAATAAATGTACACGTTTGAAAAATGAGAAGAGAAAATTTCTACATAAGTGTGTCAGCATCATCACATACAAACTAAACATTAATTTTTCTAAAGGAAAATATCATGAAAGTTAATCTTTTATATGCTGATGGCATTTTATTGATAGCAGCTTTTCTATTTAATTTAACACATCAAACTGCCTTGGTGGCAATGGAATTCACCATTTTTCCAGATTATTACCTGTTGCTTGTCCTGAGTTTTACTGTATTCACAATAGTCCATTGATGTGAGTTTCAGAAATGATCCAGAAGTATATTGTGTGTATTCAGAAGCCACACTTTGTAAAGGATGGCAAAATTTTCAAAGGGAAATGGAACTTACTAGTATGTGACTTCGCAGTTATACAGTGACTGGAAAAAATGGGTTGTTAAACTATATGAAACACATCAATCTCACCTACAATCTATTGTGGAATTGATGAGCCACATTACTTCTTAAAAAAGGTGAATCAAGTAAATGATTCAAATCATTGTTGCTTATTATTGAAGATTTTGCATTTCATATTTGTGTGTATTCATAGCAATCTTCTGTAAAAGGTAACATTTTACTTTTCTAGAATGAGATGTCAGGTAGAAGTTACATTTCCTTTTATTAGGTTAATTTGTTGAGATGTTGATAGTTCAGAATTTCTTTTATAAAATTGTTTTCACATTTTAATTAAATGCTCAAGGAACTAATTTTAAAAATCAGCAAATATTTATGATTTTTACTTTTTTAAAAAAAGGGTAAAAGTCTTTTTTCTTCCATACATTCATTTTGGATGTAAGATTTGATAAGATGTTTGTTGAATCTGGGACATTGCCAAATTTATGCAGGTGTTACATAAGCACAATGAAAAATTTGTTTAATGTCACGTTGCTGTCTTTGGAGCTGTTTACATATTTGGCTGCCATATTTCCTCTGTTGCAAGCAAATAAAGTTGGGGAAAGAACTCTTTATATGTCTGAGAAAGATGCTGTGCAGGTGCAAGTCTTTTTTTTTTCTTTTTGTTAGTTATTTTAATAACTCAGAAGTGGAGTTTCGCTCTCAAATCCCAAATGGCATTTGAAACATTCCAACTTAATTGCCATCGATAGCATACCAACTTATACAAAACATGTATTTGGTTAAAATTATGAAACTATGGGGATGAACTCTTACAAAATTGTGCTCCTCACATTAGGTAACTGTAATTCCACATATTGGATTTTGTCACAAAGTTCAGATGATATATATTTACCAATGGTGGGGGGGGAAAAAAAACACAACAGGCTTCTCAAGCTGTTCCTCTGAATATGCTACTTTCACATTCCTTATACTTTGCAAGTGGACTTTCACTTTGGAGTGGTAGGTTTAATAAACAGTTGTGTTATCTAGTTAAGAAGTAATATTAGCAATTTCTTTCCAATCTTCCAAAAGGAATTGAAGAAATTTCACAAAATTATGGAAGTCCATATCATTACAACTTACAAGTAATCTCTCCCAGAACTGTAATTGTCTTAAGGAACTTGCTTTACCTCCACTAATGCTGTAAGGAAAGGAATGTCTTGTCATATCACTTGATTTCATTGGATCTGACTAGTCATGATGGGATTCGTAAAATTTTGAAAACTAGATTTTATCTTTTGTAGAGCAACTCAGCAGATCAACTGACTTTTTTTAATGATTTAGACATAGAGCAGATTAATAAGCCCTTTCAGCTCACGAGTCCTTGCCGCCCAATTGCACTCCATTGACCTTGCTACATTTTGAACGGTGGGAGGAAACCAGAGGCCCCAAGGAAAACCCACACAAACACGGGAGAACGTACAAACTTATTACATCAGCATGGAACACGAGTCTCGGTCCCAATTGTTGGCACTGTAACAACATGGCGCTAACCACTACACTAACTGTACCACCCACGTTTCTTTTGGAGTAGAGAGAAAGTATGATATTCTGTGTTGTGCATCTAACAATATTCAATTTAAAAAAACTATGCTTAACCTTAATTAGTGCCACTTAACGGAAGCTCAAGCGCAGATCTCACTGCTCCAACTTGTAAACAAATTAGCTTCTGAAGTAAGGACATGGAACATTGGGATTACTACATCCTTAGGTTGTTGGGCTGTTGTGTTCATTCTTTGCCCAAGACAACAATATGAAATACTTGCAGAGTCATCACCTGGAGTGAAGAAAAAGAAACACAATTAACAAATGCTATTTATATATGTCTTCTACTGGAATCAAAAATGTTTACTCATTGCCAGATGCAAGCATTACCTTGAACTTGGCTTTGCATTTTCAAATGGAATTATTTTCTAATTAGAGAGTTAACTCTTGATTACAAATGCAAATATTTTGAAGTAGCAATTATTCCATAAGTGCTCCCCCACCCCCACTCTGGGGGCTACAGACCAAATCAAAATCATAAAATATTGGAATTTTTCTTTATGTAGTCAGTAGGAGAGAAGTGCAAATGAAACCAACTAAAATACTGCGTCACAGGGAAGGAGCCCATAAAATTTGAGCCTAAGAAGAGGTTGGGAATGGCTGCTTTAAAGAAAGGGTTTCAATTGATAGGACATTGTAATAATCAGGACTAATCTGAATAAAACTTGCTGCTTGACAAAGAACAATACTAGTGGACTTAAATATACATTGTGAAATTTAATAAAACTTTCCTAAATTGTGGCCTAACACCAACATTGATTTGTTTTCATCTCAAGCTTGTGTATTGTGTGAATAATTGATCTATACCATCTATACCCATGTAATACAGGTGCCTAACCTTTAATCCGGGATCGTCGGGACAGTACACCTACCATTGTTTGGAATCTTCTGGATTTCAGAATAATTTTAAAATGGCGATCCCTTTAAGCAAATGCGAAATGCGATGTTTCAAATTCGCACAAAACAGGAGGTGCAGGGTGTTAAATGAATTTAGATAAATAAAGACCATAAAATACCATGATATCTCTAGCATGTTTTTTTACTTTAAACTGGCTGCCTGTCCATTGGAACACTCGCTGCCTTGAATGACACAGGTACTGACCACAATCAAAAGTGGTATGCATGTGATAGTCAATCCTCTAAATTTTACCCTAAAAATTGGTCCACAAAATTTGACTATTACATGAGTATATACAGTAATTGAAGCTTATGGAAAATTTTACAGGTAATGTAGGCCAATTTAGTTCAACATATTTCAGCAGGAGAGATGTAAAATGTCCTTATGGAAAGTGTTTGTTTTTCAGTCATTTACTGATAATTTTTACTTTTTTTTTCTTTTTGTAATATATATGGAGGTCATTCATCCTATCATATCCATGCCATCCCTCAATATTGCTGATCACCTCTTCATTTCCCTGTAATCCTGCAACTTATTCCCTCTCACATCACCATTTTGATTCATTTGACAATTATTCCATGAGCAGTCTACCATAGTCCATGACTTCAACATGCAAAGCCCATACCGACAGGTCTTTGGTCACTGTTAAACTTGAAGCCCTGATGCACAATGTACCATTGTTCCTCTGTATTTTGAAGGTAAATTGTATTTAGATTGTATTAGAAATAACCATAAATCATAGCCCTTTGAAGCCTGGTTTCATTGCTTCAAATGTACTTCCCATAACTAAATGAAAGATCTCTTGTTAGATTTTAACGATGTTCACTTTTATCTCAAATGTTTTTAAGAATCATAGATTCTATTTAAATACATTGTATTTCTGAATTCTTCAGTAAGATTGCTGCAATATAGCAATACAAGTTGATACAATGCATAGAATTTACAGCTCAAAAGCAAGTTATTCAATCAACAGGCTCTGCCAATCTTTATGCCACACAATACTTTCTCTCATTTTCATTTGTCTTGCCATCAATTTACTATACAGTAAAATCCCTGGTATCTGGCACCTATGGGAATTGATAGATGTGGGATAAGTATGTTTTCCAGTTGCTTGAGACTTGTTCTTGCAATGCCTAACTAATACACCTACCTGAAGAATAAACAGTTTAAAAGACAAACTACACTTGCAGTAATATATAAACTTTAAAACATTTTACTTTATTTTTCAGTCACATTCTTTGCAAACATTTAATCGTCACTGCATCTGCAGGTTACTCCCTTTCCACCAAGCCACCTGAAAGATGATCAATAACATTATAGATGATTAAACCCGCCTCCCCCATTTACAGATAAAGCCTCTAACCAGGGCGACTCTTACTAAGCAGGGATAAGGAGATATTTTAAGAGAATCACCCCAATGGTGAGAGGCATCAACCAGCTCTTCATCCTGGGTGACGCCTTTGCTGTTTCACACAACTTGATTAAAACAGCTCCTACGATCAAAGCACGACCAAGGCTGCATATTTGCTCCCATCTTCAATAAAGGTTTATGTGTTACTTCAAAGAGCATTTACTTTTACAATTTTAAACATATATTTTTCCTGTTATTTTATTCTTATTTATTTTAATTTTAAAATTTATTTTCCTCGATTTTATTTTGCCAGTTACTTGAGGCTGCTGGTTGCTTGAATTCTGGACACCAGGGGTTTTAGTGTATCTCTTTATGTATATCCAGCTTTCCTTTCGATTTCTCTATATTCATTCATCTTAAAATCACACTGTTAGTCATTTCATTTTTGAGGTAATCTTTCATTCCTTATTTTAAGATGTGTCCTCTTAAATAATTGGGTTTATCAATGAAATGCAATATCCCAAGTGTTCATAATTTTATCTTCCTGCTGACCATTTTCAATAATTTTAATAATATTGAAATTTCACATCCAAAAATACAGATTACATATGAATATATGTTAAAATTCAGAAAGATACATTGCACTTAAATTATATGATTTCATCCAAGGTACTCTACATTTTAATCAAACAGATTATATTGTATTGATATTATATTATTTTATTATTTTAAAAAAAGAAAATATAAACCCACTACCAAGAAAGAAGTTGTTTGGCCAAAAGAAAAGGAAGCCAGAATTCTTATCAGAGTGATAAATTACATTATTAGTCAACATTTCTACCTTCATAACAAATCAAAGATTATAAAAGTAATTTAAAAAGGGTCCCCACAGTGTTTGAAAATGTAAGTTCAAATTGGAAATTGTGTATCTAATCTTCTCTAAGTTTAAGCATGACATCACATCACCATTAGGCATGATTAGGCAGGGTAATATCCCTCCATCTGAGCAACACTATCCGCCCAGTCATAAGAGAAATAAAATCAAATACATGTCATTTTTATATCCTAATGTGAGTTTGTACCAGCAATGAATATAAAACTTGAGACAATTTACTTTAATGATTGACATAATAGGACTTTTTTTTTGTTGGTGGATGGTAGAGGTGTTTAGAGCCTATGAGTTCATTTGAGAGGATAACAATTTGACCTCAATTGAGACTGGTTGTGTTGAGTATCCTTTTATTGACATGTTTCACCTTTTGTCTTTTGATTGTCTGAATGGGAGAAAAGAAAAAAAGAAAAATAGTTATCAGATTAACCTTTTGATGACTTGTAAAGTTTACTCTTAATGGTTTGGCTTTCAGTAGTTCTGTGGGTTAGAATACATTTATCACAAATTGTTTTTCTGATTTGCAAGTACAACTATTCCAACTTTCAACTAATATTTTCATGTATATTTCTCATACAGTATTTTTCTGAAGTATTGAAGGAGGGTATTTGCCCCATTGTCTCTATGTCAGCTCTCAGGGTCATAAAGAAGTACAGCACAAAAACAAGCATACTATGTCTATGCCATCCATAAAGTATTTGTCAGTATTAATTCAATTTGCTAGCACTTGATCAGTTGTCAACTGTGCTGAGACTATTTAAATGTTCATCCAGATGTTCTTGAAAATGCTGTGAGAATACCTGTCTCCACCATCTTCTCAGGCAGGGTGTTCCAGACTTCAGCCACGAAGGGTAGAATTAATTATTCCTCAGATCCTCTTTTTTTCTCACTTTAAACATACGCTCTCTTGTCTGAGACATTTCTGCCATGGAGAAGTTTCTTAACATCTCTCCTATCAATGCCTCTCACAATTTTAATACCTCTAGCAGATCTTTTCTCAGCCTCCTCTGCTCCAAGGTAAACCAGCCCAATTCATCCTATCTTTCCTCATAACCAAAATGTTCCACTCTGATATAGCTCCTCTGCGTACTCTCAAACATTTTCATCAGTCTCATCCCCCCACTTCCCTATAATTCTCTCACCTGCCCATGAACTACTTTTATTTGTCCTACTACCCTGCTCACAAGAGATAATTTACATCAGCCCATTAACCTGTCAATGTGTTTTTGGGAACCTACATGTTTTAGGGAAAATGCCCAAACTCCACAAGACAACAGTGGGCAGAACCAAACCTACATTGGTAGAGCATCGTGTGTCACCAGCAATAACTACTGCACCTATTGTGGTGCTATAATGAAAAAATCAAAGTTCAGATTTATCCCAGGGTACATCTTCTTTGGTATCATTATTTATACTGCTCTATGAATTGCATATTTTTTCAAATTTCTGTTCTCATTGAATAAATACACAGAAGTGCTAGAAAAACTCAGCAGGTCCTGCAGCGCCCAGAGGAAGCAAAGATATGTAGCCAAAGTTATGGGCCTGAGCCCTTCGTCAAGGTATAAGCAAATGACAAGTAGGCTGCTTTTTATTAAGGAGCCTGTCTGTTTTTGGCTAATATCTTGACCAAGGGCTCAGGCCCAAAACGTTGGCCATATATCTTTACCTCCTATGGATGCTGCGGTACCTGCTGAGTTTCTACAGCACTTTTATGTATTAATCATAGCATCTGCAGACTTTCTTATTTCACTCTGTTCTCATTATTAATTATTATTAATTTGCACTTGCATTATTTATGGTCATTTTACCAAACCAAAGATATGACTGAGTGAAAATGTATTCATGTTGTACGTTTTGTTATCTAAGCAGATTACAGAGTACTTATGAAGTATAACAGCTTGGATAAGTGTGATGGGAAATTTGCACAACAAAATCATATAACACTATAAACAATGAGTGTCCAGGCAATCTAGACTTTGTGGTGATGTTTGAAAGCTACATGTTATCTGTCTGAGAGGCAACATGACTTTAGTTTCTTGTCTTAGATGAAAAATAAAGCCAATCATCAAGAATCAGTCAAATTCAAGGGTATTATCATCTGACTATGCATATATAACCAGACAAAACTGCATATCTCCAGACCAGTCAAGTCAACTGGAATGATTCCAAAATGAAAAAGGATTCCATTAAATCAAAGCTGTAGAATGGATTTGCACTTGCATTTAAATATTCCTTGTTTATCGACTTTAAAAAATATAATTCACCTCATTTTTATATTCACTGTCATGGTGACCGTGGTATTTTCACATTTTACTGCTTGTGGAACAAAAGTTAGTTTCGTCTTTATGGGGAAAATTTCTGAACTAATCATCAGTTCAAAAGTATCTGAAGACTGAAATAAATAAATTTGAGGCATTTCGTTGGAATTTAGAAGCACTGTGGATATTCAGTTCATCTAGAAGAAAAATCAAACTTTTTTAAACAATATTATTTCATTTCAATTATTTCATAATTCTACCGTTAAATCTGTCATGTGCTTTAAATCCATTTTTTGCATTGTGATGCAGCAGAAAATAAAAGGAAACCAGCCTTAACTTATTTGACAAATCCAGAACTTAAAATCTAATCTATTTTGTTCAGGAACCACAATGTGCTTCTGGTCATAATTCAGTGATCTTTTTAAATGGAGCTCACACATTGAATCTAGCAAGTGGCTTGGAATGGAAGTATGTTTTTATAATTAATTAAAATAAAATAAATACAAAGCTTCACTAAGTAAAGTTTATTCTGTTGTCTATCCTTTAATTTTTAAAATATTTTTATTAATTTTCACAAATAAGAATGGATGTACAAAGTATTTATGGAATGCATAATTTGAATGACAAATTAGAAAACTCACCAAACTATAAAACACATATATTGCAACATAATACAAAATTGCATCAAAAATAATTTTTTTTTAAAAATCGCATACAGAATGTTTCTGAATGCCATCCCCTAACCCAAGGTGTATGACTAAGGAAAAAATGTACTTGGATTGTGAAATAAAATGGAAAATATTGTCCTTACATTTTTGAATTTTCTGCACACCATGCAGCTCTCAAAGTTCAATACTAAAAGATCAGACCAGAGAGTGATTAAGAATGAACTGTAAGATTACTTCAACAGGAGAAAGGAAGGGTCTATTGTTAAATCCCCATGATATAGGGGAGGAGATGTTATTCATATCTTGATAAACGTAGGAGTTCAAACATTGAAGTTTTTATACACAATAGGAACTCCTGAATTATTGCTGCATGTCTTTCTGTAGCTTAAAGAACCAACTGAGAAGAGTTGAACAGGGAACTAGCCTTAGATACCTTTGACGCAGAGGACTGATTTTATTTGAAACAACCACTCTTTCAGCTCTGTATGGGTCGAATAGATCCTTAAAGTACCAAGTTCTCAAGTTAAAGACAGTAGATAAGTATCTTTATTCTGCTTGGAGTGTAGTGAGCATTATAAAGAGAAAAGGTGATTTTTTTTTAACTTGTTGCAAAATTATTGACACTGATGAAATGCAATCGAAACCTTGTAAATCCAAAGATAAATTGAACAGGTTTGCAAAATCAGAAGTCTCTTTCATGGCATGTGTGAAGAAAAAAAAACATTATTTATGTTTTTTTAGTGGGATGAACAAAGATCTTTATCAGAGTACATGGGGGAAATGGGCTGGCTGCTTGTGTTGTTGCAAGTACCAAGAACTTCACTCCAGAAATGGCATTCCGCTGAGATATGCACCAAGAGCTGTCCCAGACAGTGGGTACAGGAAACTGCACACCACAATATCTACAAAAACAAATGGCTAGCACTACCTCAGTGACACACAGGTAATAAAAGAACAATGGTTGAAAAACATAATGCAAATGCTGTGCTTGTACTTAATGACAGTTCCTTATGGTTAATAATTTCTGTTTGCAACACTTATGTTGACCATTTGTCACCTTTCTGTGCTTACTATTTGGTTGTCAACCACATGTATATAGGAAGAAGGCCTGGAATAAGGAAAGTTTATGACTTTTTCTTCAGCTTTGAACATGATCACATTTTTAGTCTGAACTTATCTTTTTTGCTTCTGCAGAAAACTCCATCAAGATAGAGATGCACAGTGATGAGGATGATGGAAAGGGTTTTAAACCGATGGACCAGGCTAGAACCATGGAGGAATCTGTGGTGGCAAGCAACGGAATGACTGAAAACAACCAAGGGCAGGAGATACAAGCGGATGGAGGGATACGACTTCCGAATGGTAAACTGAAGTGTGACATCTGTGGGATGGTTTGCATTGGGCCCAATGTTCTAATGGTACATAAACGGAGCCACACTGGTAAGCAGCTAAAGAAAAGTTGATCGTACACTAGATAAGAAATGTGTACTTCAAAAGGAAGAAAATTGTGGTCCACTTTTAGCTTTAGATAAATTTTTCCAACAGTTACATTTAAAAGTATCACCAGTGTGGTACAATAAAGTAGAAATTGTGAGTAAATAGATTTTTGTAACATTTTAAAGTTGCAAAACTCTTGTATGTTGACATAATTAAGATTATTATCTAGCATTTTCAACAGCTCTACATTAAGTTTTCTGTAAAACAGACTTAGCATGCCAAACCTAAGTGAATTTTGCTGCCTTGGAAATTGCAACAGTGATAGTTATCAACCAAAGATTATACAGAATCTAGAATCCCCAGGTCACCAACTGTATTAATCCATTGTTTTCCTGTTTTACAAAATGTACGAGTCTTGGGTTAAAAAAATATTGCTACTAAAATGTTCTGGATAAGTAGTGTTGATAAACTATGGAAAATATACTGAAATCAGAGTCTAAAATTACGGAGTAGACCTTGTTAGTGTGAAATACTAATTCTATCAACTTTTACAGAGATATTATCTTTTTTTTAAACACCAACTATAAATGTTTGAGAGATTGTTGCAGTCTGCAATTTATTCAGTTGCTTAAACTTGCAATGCCTAGATTTTAACATAATTAGCATTGCACAGATGCTAGCAATATTGATATACTGTAAATGCATGCATTTTTTAAAAATTATAGAAATATTATTTGACAATGAGACTTCAAAAGTAGTGATGTCAAGGGATCCTTTGATGAGAGGGACTGTTTGCAATGCAGCAGTGGTTCTCAACCTTTTTCTTTCTACTCACATACCACTTTAAGTAATCCCTATGCCATCGGTGCTCTGTGCTTAGTAAGGGATTGCTTAAGGTGGGATGTGGGTGGAAAGAAAAATGTTGAAGATCACTGTTTTAATCGTACCTCTTTGACTCGTTCTGTGCATGGTTTCATAACTCCAAAGGAAATGGGCCAATGACAATTTTTCTCAAGCAAAATATTTTAGTAACAATTGGGTCTAGGGCAGTGATTCTCAACCTTCCCACTCACATCCCACCTTAAGCAATTCCTTACTAATCACAGAGCACCGATGGCGTAAGGATTACTTAAAGTGGGATATGAGTGGGAAGAAAAAGGTTGAGACCCACTGTATTACAGTAATATAATTGTCGACTGTAAATTTCTTACCCTTGAAGCCTGATGCTAGTAGTTGGCTAGGAATTGCCAGTGAAGTCATCATATCCTGACCTCCACATATGTATATTCAGTGTGGAAGTCAAGGAATATCAGGTGCTGATGCATCTCAGAATCACAATTTATTGTTATCAACAAGTCACGGAATTCAGGCTTTGCTGCAGCATCACAGTTCAAACATTCATATTAATAAACCATCTTACAACAATAATATAAAAAATAACAATAATACTGCAGGAAAAGGAAGGCAGTGCCTTTGGTTCATTGATCATTCAGGAATCTGATGGCAGCGGGGAAGAAGCTACCCTTGTGCGGCTGAGTGCTCATCTTTAGGCTCCTGGACCTTTTCCCCAATGGTGGAAGAGTGAAGAGGGCACAGCCTGGGTGGTGGTGTGGGTCTTTGAGGATAGAAGGTGCTTTTTTTTAAGACACCATCTCATGTAGACGTCCATGGAGTGAAGTCGGGTGCCTGTGATTTTAATTCCCCTCTGGAATTTTTTCGTGTCCTGAGATTTGGCACCTCCATACCAGACAGGGATGCAACCAGCCAGTCTTCTCTCCACAGAACACCTGTAGAAGTTTTCGAGAGTCTTTGGTGACGTACTTAATCTCCTCATGAAGTATAGGTGCGGATATCTAATATCCTTCTCTCATTGGATTCAGTTGGATGGGAAAGGATACTCACATCCTGTGCTGAGGTCTGGTTAGATCTGATACTTCTACTTTACACCAACATATGTAACACAGTGATTCATTCACTGCAGAAGTTTAGATATTTAAATTGTCTTTATTCTTTTTCATATTAACATTTTAATTAATATTTATACATTTTAAACTATGAAATTATCAGTATTAACAAAATGTTGAAAATATGTTTTTCATATCTAAAGGTGCAAACCAAAATTGCCACAACGTTTTCGGGGAAACACTTCAACAATTTCTCAGACAATTTCTCTTCTTGTCTTTCTTTCTCAGCCACACTCTCTACTGTGTTTTTAGTTGGGCAACAGACTAAATAATTCTTCATGGTCTGACTTCCATGCATAGGATGCCTGAAAATAAATGGTATTTTAGGTTAGAATTTGAATGTTGTTTGTATGGTTGATGAGCAGTATTAAGTCATCGGCTCATTGAATTTAAGACACTAACAACAATTTGTCAACTCGATCTTTCTGATCTTGTTCCTTGGGCTTTCTTTGCATGCTCTTTATCGTCCTTTCCAATCATTTTGCTGGTTCCCTTTTAAATTATGTTAGAGACAATGCCTTATTTCAGTCAGTGCTCCAGTAACTTTCTTTGGGATTTATAAATTCTTCCCACACTTTAATTTTATCTCTATGCAATATGAAAAATTATGAAATAGAAGAAAACCACAGTATTTTAGGAAACATAAATTGGTATAAGGGGCATAAACAGGAAAAATAATTTATTCAGAAAAATCATACTGCGTTGGCACCATAAGATAAAGTTGGGCCCAATGCCTTTCACATTTTGTTTAATTCCATTTCAAATCACTGAAATTATGCCTGTTAGCCAGATACCCTGTATAATCTTTTCCAAGACTATTGTATTGATAGCTTAGTTTTGGTAAATATTTTTATCTGACATGAACAAATTTTTGATCTTTTCTGACATGCCCTTTGAGATGAATTTATGATTTTCAGGATTCGTGATGAGCGAATGATTTTTCTTATTTTGAATTTTATGATGAAAATTTATCCAAGATTTGCTGATGTGCATAATATTACATGCTGTTGGTTTCAATATGGACAGTGTTGCTAAGAATATTTTAATAATGAAAGGAAAGGATGTAAATATTTTCCAGAATAATGTCTTGCAAGCTCAGGAAAATTAGGTGAGCATGCTGTTCTCTATGGAAATTTGATGGCATCTGAAATTGAGATCCTAGTGGCAGGATTGTGCTTATTTGGGAGATACAGGCAGGTGCTGAAGACTAGATCTAACTCATTCCACTTAAGGCATTCCGTGTTTCTTCAGCAGGATGCCCTCACTGTCTAAATTGTATTGGAAAATATTGACAAATGTCTCTAATGACCAGAGGAGATGCATTATGCAAGTTCTCCTATAGAGTCTTTGAGTGTATTCTTCTGGCTGTCAATGGAAAGGGAATGATCCTGTTGTATGAATTTAGGCTACACTGCCATTACCATAGGAAAAGATTTCTGAGAGGTCAGTGCGTAGATTCTTCGCACACTTTAATTTTATCTCTATGTAATATGAAAAATTATGAAATAGAAGAAAACCACAGTATTTTA